>NW_028261385.1:93232487-93532487 GCF_051295495.1 Thamnophis sirtalis
GAAATCTACAAGTAAGTGAATTTTCTAGAAAGCCCTTCATCCTGTATTTGAAGCAGAGGTGGTATTAAGCTGATTCTGACCAGTTCTGAAGAACCGGTAGCGGAAATTTTGAGTAGTTCGGAGAACCAGTAAATACCACCTCTGACTGGCTGCACCCCCATCTATTCTCTGCCTCCCGAATCCCAACTGATTGGGAGGAAATGGGGATTTTGCACTAACCTTCCCATGGAGTGGGGAAGGAATGGAGATTTTACAGTATCCTTCCCCTGCCACGCCCACCAAGCCTTGCCATGTCAACCAAGTCATGCCCACAGAACCGCTAGTAAAAAAAATTGAATCCCACCACTGGTTTGAAGGTACCAATGTTGGTACTTATTCAGTTCCTAGCTCTTCATTCAGGCTTTTCCTTATTTTTTGTAGGGTGTAATTTGGAGTGAGACACCTTACCAATAGTACTTACTTTATATGGGATGGGGAAATGAATGGGGTTGCTGCCTAAGGAACCATCAGATAGGAGAGGGCATAGCCCACAGCTACCTTATTGACACAGGAAAAAGGAAACCTCACTATCAGAAAGGAACCTCACTATCTTCTCAAGCAGTAAAGGAGACAGTGGGAGATTTGTACTATCATACTTGCAAGATTTTGTTAATGTAGCCTGAACTTGTTCATCTGTCATGTTTCCTGCCTGAACTACCTGGGAATGTCGACATAATTGTTTCATGTCTAAGCTGGATTATTGCAACATGTTAAAGATGAGGCTGCCTTTGAAGACCACTTAGAAACTGTAATAGTTGTGATTTCTTCCAGCAGGTGGAAATTGTAGTCACATACCACTAGTTTTAAGAATGCTCTACCGACTTTTGTTCTGGGAACATTTTATAGTAATAGGTAAAGGTTTCCCTTGCACATATGTGCTAGTCGTTTCTGACTCTAGTGATCATCTCCGTTTCAGGTGATCATCTCCGTTTCAAAGCTGAACAGCCAACCCTGCCCAAAGAAATCTCTGTGGTCATGTGGCTGGCATGACAAAAGGTCAAAGGTGCACAGAAAGCTGTTACCTTCCCACCAAAGTGTCAAATTGCTAGGTTGGCAAAGGCTTGGAAAAATAACGGGAGCTCACTCCATTACACGGTGCTAAGGATTCGAACTGCTGAACTGCTGACCTTTCTGCTCGAGAAGCTCATCGTCTTAGCCACTGAGCCATTTATAGTGATAGTTTCACCTCTATTTCATGGCTTGGATGCAGGGGTCACTACTGCCGGTTTGCTCATGGGTGCGCCCCATGCACGCACGCACTTGATGTGCACTGAGCATGCATTCGCAGTACAATTAAAAATGTTCTGTGCATGCGCAGAAGCAAAAAACAAGATGGTGTCACCTTCAGTGTCACCCAGAGAACCAGTTTGGGGGCATGGCAGGTCTGGGTCACTGCCAATTCCAGTGACTCAAGCCGCCAAACCACTACCGGTTCAGCCAAACTGGGCCGAACTGATAGGAACCCACCACTGCTTGGATCCCAGCTTCCTTCACAGCCTTCTAGGAGAATAGCCTGAACCATACATCTTGCATTTCTCCATTGCAACTGAGAGGTTGCCTCCCTAATGAAGTTAATTAGTGTGTACCATTTAGAATCCATTAGGAAGGCAGTTAAAATAATGCTGTTTTGAGTAGCCTTGAAATAGTGATTGCCATTGAATTGGGTATCAGTGTTACTAAATGATATTACTTAATGGTTGACTTGCTGACGTATGGTTTGCTGTGCTTTTATAATTATTATTATGAATCAACAAAATACTCTTTAGAGAACAGTGATGTAGAAAAATAATGAAATCAACAAACAGATTATTGTACTGATGAAAAATGATGATCATTTTATATTTTCTACTGTATGAATTCTTGGGTACTTTTATTATATATTACCATATGATAATGTCTGAACATTGGAGCAAATTCAAAATGTTTAAGGATCTAGACACCAAGACCTGTAAGGCACAATTAAAGGATCTGGGTATGTTTAGTCAACAAAGATGATTAGGGGACTGGAGACTAAAACATATGAAGAATGGTTGCAGAAACTGGGTATGTCTAGTTTAATGAAAAGAAGAACTAGGGGAGACATGATAGCAGTGTTCCAATTTCTCAGGGGTTGCCACAAAGAAGAGGGAGCCAAAGTATTCTCCAAAACACCTGAGGGCAGAACAAGAAGCAATGGGTGGAAACTAACTAAGGAGAGAAGCAACTTAGATCTGAGGAGAAATTTCCTGACAGTTAGAACAATTAATCAGTGGAACAGCTTGCCTCCAGAAGTTGTGAATGCCCCAACACTGGAAGTCTTTAAGAAGATGTTGGATAGCCATTTGTCTGAAATGGTATATTGTTTCCTGCCTAGGCAGTGGGTTGGACTAGAAGACCTCCAAGGTCCCTTCCAATTCTACTTTTGTATTGTATTGTATAATCTACAGAAAAGACAACTGAATGGAGATAGGATAACAGTCTCTGGATACCTGAGGAGATGCTTCATAGGAGAAGGGTTGACCTTCCCTGTTGTCTCAAAAGGTAAGACCAGAATCATTTGGTAAAAATCTAATACTTTGGCCACCTAATGAGAAGAAAGGACTCACTGGAGAAGAGCCTAATGCTGGGAAAGATTGAGGGCAAAAGAAGAACGGGATGACAGAGAATGAGGTGGCTGGATGGAGTCACTGAAGCAGTAGACATGAGCTTAAATGGACTCCAGAGGATGGTAGAGGACAGGAAGGCCTGGAGGAACATCGTCCATGGGGTTGCAATGGGTTGGACACACAACTAACAACAACAATAACAACAACATAAAGAAGTAAGTTTCAGGCTAGACATCAAAAGTAATTTCCTGGCTGCCTGTGGAAGAGGCAACCACAACATTTTTCACAAAAACTTGTCAAACAGGGTATTTGTCAGTGATGACCTGCACATAGAATGCAATTAAAGTAGATGACTTCAATACAGGTAGTCCTCAACATACAACCACAATTGAAGTTTGATCCTGACCTGCTCAAGGTTGAATCAGACTTCCATCTTTCCTAGGTTGGTAAAATGAGGACCCAGAATGTTGGGGGCAATATGAGGACTCTGTAAACTGTTTATAGAGGGTGGCAAAGCACTATGAAGTGGTTTATAACTCTAGGTGCTCTTGTTATATGAACTTTTTCACACTGAGAAGCACATTGGCCCTTCTAGTAACATTTCTGAAACTGCCTTCTGAATTACAAGTGGGACCCAAACAGTGAGATCCTGGAAGCCTCAAATTGTTTGGAATCCCGATGCTAGAAGGAACTCATCTTCCTATATCAACTTTTCTTCATCCATGTGTTTTTATCAGATTCTTTAAAAAAGGAATGGCACTGATAGAGAAGCCTGCTTTGTGCAACTTTTGAATGCCATGCAAAATTGTCATCTATTTTAAATTACTGTGTGTGTGTGTGTGTGTGTATAACACATTGGACAATGCTTTTCTCATCACTTTCCAAATTCCCTTAAAATGCCAGGAAAAACCGAGCTTGGAAAATTATGAAATCTAAAGAAAACATTTTGAAATGCCCATGTTTGCTCTATGTAGTAGCAAGTAGTTGTGCTTATTCTCATCTAGCTATTTATTCTACTCTGAAATTCCTTTCCTTATATGGAATGTTGGTTAGTGGTACCAGATATAGCCAAAAGTAAGAGACGTTGGAGAATGATGCAGGAAAAGAGCAGGCAGAGCTGGGGTGGAGTTAAGGATGTCATTAATTTAGAATCATTGAGTTTCTACAAACATTCCAAGTTCCAACCCTCTTGAATTATCTTGATCTTTATCTGGTGCCAATTTAGTATTGAACTTTAGTTGATTAGATTATTGTGTATAGGCTTGAATAAATCTTCTATGCCGCATCCTTATGAATGATCCTGATTCTTTGCCCCTGACAATATTGTTTTGTCAGAAAAAAAGTGCAATAGTACTTGAAAAGTGGATTTAAAAAAATATTTTTATTGCTTTTAAAATAATGGCAGAGAAACAGAAAAAAAGCTCAAGCTGATTTACACGGGACTGTTGCTTCATTTTATTCTTGCAATCCAATGAGATAGATGAGATGGTGTGACTATCACAAAGTTGCACAATGATTTTTCATAGAAGACCTCAAGCCTGAAACTGGGTCTTCCCAGTCCTAGTCCAGTACCATAACTACTACACAATACTGTCTCTTAAACTGGGTCAGATACTTTTGTCACTTTCACTGGTTCCTATCTATTATTCTATTTTTTTTTAAAAAAATATGAATTTGTTCAATAAAAACATGGTAAAATCTATAATTATTATAATTGATGAGACTGGCTGGCCAAAAACCAGCTAGTGAGCAACTTGGCTGAGCAAACTTGACTCTCACAGATTCAAATTCAACCCTTTGCCATATCATTAGACATAATTTGCATTTATATGCAATTCCGAGTGGAATTCCCTTTGGTTACTTGCACAAAGTCACAGGAGATTACCCAAGGCTTAAAGGTGGGCGGGTGGGCCCTCTGGAGCACCGTACCAGAACGGTACCCATTGCTCCGGGCAGGCTCCAGTACGCCCATATTGGGGCATACCGCCAACACACCACTGGTTAGGGAGGATCCAGGGTCATATACTGGTTAACATGTTGGAATGAGAGGCTGTGGTATTTTGTAGTTGAGCTTCAGTTAGCCGCTGTTGCTTAAAGCCGTATTAGCATCGTGAGGATATAATGGGATATTTTCATTTGCAAAACAATAGTAAAAAATTTATTTGGATTTAGAATTCACCTGAGTCTAAGGGTTCAGTGCAGATCAGAAAAGCAGACATGCATGAATAAATAAGTGAAATTTGATTCTGTTGATTTAATGACGAGTCTTTTCGAGATGTTTGCTTTTTAATCCTGAGCTATTTGAAAGGCTATTTTGAGCCTTTCATGCCTTAATCCTGAGCTTGAAAGACTAGATATTGACACTTGAAATTATTTCAAACCTAAACATCTTCTGAGCGTTTCAGTTTTAAAAAAAATGGTGATGAAAAAGACTTTGGCAACCATTTAATTCAGCTGCCAAGGGCAAGATTATAAACTATGACAGAAAGCTGAAATTTGAAAACATTTTTAAATTAGTTCTTTATTTAATAATCTCAAATTTCTGTAAAAGAAAGTGGGAGATGGGGAGGAGGAGGAGATGGTAGCAGAATATTAGCAACTTGGTCAATATTGGAAAGTTAGGCAAAAGCAGTACTGGGGACAATTACTATAGAATACAATGAAATTAATGTGCTATGAATACGTGAGAATATAGGAGAGAGAGAGAGAGTGAGAGAGTAAGGCAACAAACAAAAGAACACGAATTGCAAACAATTCACATACTGGGAATTTTGCATGCAATTCTTCTCATCAAATTTCCTTTCTTTTAAATGTAATACTTTGTTTTGTTTTTCAGCCAATTGTAATATCACGACTATAATGAGTAGCCAATTTAATCAGATGACTCATAATTCAGCAAGTACTCCTAAATCAGCATCAGGCAAGCTCAAAGCTAAAAAAATATTTGTTCCCTTAAATCAATCAGTTTTGCGGATTATGAACTGCAAATTTCTTTAGATCCTGCTTAAAATTAAAATATTTAAGTGAGGGTTCCAGATATTTGAATATTTTTTTATGAAGTCTATCCTATATTACAGGATGGAAGAAAATTAAGAAATAAGGATAACTTGAAATGATTTAGTCCTTTGCCTCCTGTGATAGAGCCTGGCTAGGGTAGTACATTATATAGGAAAACTGAGGAATTAACCAATTTTGTAATAATCAATAAAAGTAAGAGAGACATGGGGGCTCAGTGGCTAAGATGCTGATCAGAAGGTTGGCAGTTCAGAGGTTCGAATCCCAAGTGCCATGTAACTGAGTGAGCTCCTGTTACTTGTCCCAGATTCTGCCAACCTAGCAGTTCGAGAGCATGTAAAAATGCAAGTAGAAAAATAGGAACCAACTTTGGTGGGAAGGTAACAACGTTCCATGTGCCTTCGCCGTTTAGTCATGCCGGCCACATGACCATGGAGATGTCTTCAGGCAGCGCTGGCTCTTCAGCTTTGAAACAGAGATGAGCACCGCCCCCTAGACTAGCACAAATGATGACTAGCACAAATGTGCGAGCGGAACCTTTACCTTTACAATAAAAGTAAATGGTATTAAGGAAATTTCAACTTTTCTATTTTCTCAAGTATTTTGTAAAAGAAAGCAAAGTTTTGTCCTGGTAATTGAGAAGCCATTCTGGTTAGGTGTGCCAGAGGTAACATGCAAACGTGAGTTGTTTCTACCCCAGCAGTTCACTTTCTTGAAGATGTGACCCTTGATTCAAAATGAGAGCATGCTAGTCAGAAAGAGGAGAAGATAAGCTATTATTTGCCTAGCTAATCCTATTCCCTTTCTAGGTACAATTAGTGGTTGCAACAAAAAGCTTAAAGATTACTTGTGATAAACTTTTATACAGTAATGCATAAAGAAAAATATGACAGCCTTGTTTACATGACATTAAAACTGAAATGATCCATTAATCTAAACCAGTGTTTCTCGGGATGTAAGGTTTAATTTCTGTCATTTAACCTCTGTTTAAATTAAAACACTTTTTGGTGTTTGGCTGAAAACTCCTACAACCAACCTTCCTTCCTTCCTTTCTTCTTTCCTTCCTTTCTTCCTTCCGCCTTCCCTCCCTCCCTCCCTCCCTCCCTCCCTCCCTTCCTTCCTGAAGATTAGCTAAACCCAACTAGTAAAATTGGTCTGAGACGAAGTAATTGTACATGACAAGCATTATTTTTAAATCAACAGTTATTATATGATGTGAGGTATTTCCTCCCACCTCACCCTGATTTTTCCCAAGTGAAGTAAAAAAAGAAGTCTGTTAAGGCACATTGAGAGGTAGATATTGATTTGCTGGTCAAAAATTAACTGTATTGCACGCAGTGGTGGGTTCCTACTGGTTCGGACTGGTTCAGCTGAACTGGTAATGATTTGGCGTCCTGGGTCTCTGGAACCAGCAGCGACCCAGGCCTGCCACACCCCCAAACTGGTTCCTAGGGCAGCGTCGATGGCGCTGCCATCTTGTTTTTCAGTTCTGCGCATGCGCAGAACAATTTTAATTACACTGTCCATGTGCGCACAGCACACAAGTGTAAATGAGCAAACCGTCAGTAGTGCCTGCCAGAACCCACCCCTGACTGCATGTTATTGTTTTTAATGAAAGCAAAGCAATTTATATATTGCAATTTCATAAGCATACCAACTGCATCACTTCTTTTGCTAAATGAAAAGGCACCCTGCTATCTTCTTGGATACCCGTGTTGAGGGCATAAGTTCAGGTGCTTGTCCTGAGAGATCCTTTTATGTGTGCCAAGCCTTTCTTTACTCCAATCCTACACAAACCATTTCTCATGGGAGTTAATTGTCCTACGTTGAAAGGGCAGATTCATCCCTTTGCTAAAAGGTGCGTGACACAGCATCAGGTCTTTCTGAAATGTCAATCATGGAAGATCATCTTGATGTCACTGGAATGGTTTCTTTCACTCAAAAGGTTTAAGGAGGAGTTGTCTGGAGCCAGACTCATTGTTTGAAGTTGCCTGAATGGCACCTTAATGATTTGTATTTGAAAGCTTTTGATGTACTTTCAGGGGCTTGGTGCCAGTACAAAGAATGTAGCATTTAAACAAAACAAAATAATACAGCATGTGTTCTTGCCCAAGGGTTAAAAATGAAGAAAGAGAGAGGGGGGGGGGGAACCACCCTACAGGGTTGTAGAGGTATAAAGCCTGCCAAATGATTAAAAGAGATTAATTAATTTATCTCGGATTTCACCAAATATTTTATTCATTTATTGGATGTGTGTGTGTGTGAGTGTGTGAATGTATGCATGTGCTTGTATATGTATATATCTACACATATTGTATGTATAGGCACTGTGTATATACCTACACATATTGTATGTGTAGTTTACCCAGATGCAGGGGTTTGAAGTACGAGTTAATTGAAATGATCTGCTCAAGATTTTACTATAACAATAACTATAGTTTGTTGGTCTCCATCATTCCCTACTTTAAAGATTCGTGCAAGAGATTCTGCAGAAGAAGAAAAATACTGTATCTGATTCAGAAAGTAACATAGGAACAAAAAAAAAAGGTTTGCTAGTTGTACATTTTGCTTTAAAATATGTATTTTAAAGGTAGTCATGTTTTAAAAACTTCAGCTTCTGAACATGAACTTCCAATTCACAGTCCACTGACATTTTTAGTCTCAAACCTAATTTAATATACCCTATCCAAGCCATAATAAGCCATCTACTTCCTTTCCTGTAATGCTAGGACTCAGCAATGACTTTTTAAAACTTTTCTGCTGGCCATAGTTATTATATTCTGACTTTCTGCCATACAGTAGCTAAACAAATCCAAAGGAGCAACTGGAAAACAATAGAACAAACTTGTCAAAATGCAACCATAGAAAAGAGAAGAGAAAGAGGAAAAAACAATCCAGAATGAATTGGCTAGCCAGAATTAAATGCTTGTCTGAAGAAATAAGTTTTCCAAAGATGATGGAAAAGTTGCACTGCACAGGGCGAAAGAACTTTCTGGAAGAAGTGAAAAAGAATTCCAAACTTTCTCGCCCATGGAAAATTTAACTGTGCTTTATTGCTGGATTTCTGAAATTCTTGCCAAGCTGGGTTGTCACCATTTTCTTTTACTGTAGCTTTTATTTTTCCATTATCCTGAAAAACAACCATTTTCTTTTGTTTCATCTTGGGGAACAAGCATAAACATAGTAAGTGATTTTATTTATTTATTTGTTTGTTTGTTCTTCAGTCAGGAAAGAGGACATTGCGCCCACAAGACCAATGGAACTTTCTTTGCAAGGAACAGAAATGTGGATGCATGCATTCATTAATATTTCTGATGTTGATTCTAGCAGAGTTTATGGCCAAGTGTTTTAACTCTGAATTACAGTGCTAAAATTTCCCCGTTTTAAAGTCCTTTGTCTTGTGAGAAAGAGTGTGTCTCAAAGAGTGTGTTTCAATGGTAAAAAAGTAAGGGTCTACATTTAGGCAAGTAAAACAAAATGCACAGGTAAAGTATATGTGGTACCTTGCTCAATAGTAGTAACTGTGAGAGGGATCGTGGAGTCCTAGTGGACAACCATTTAAATATGATCCAGCAGTGTGCTGCAGCTGCCAAAAAAGCCAACACAGTTCTAGGCTGCATCAACAGAGGGATAGAATCTAGATCACGTGCAGTATTAATATCACTGTATAATGCCTTGATAAGGCCACACTTGGAACATTGCATCCAGTTTTGATTGCCATGATGTAAAAAAGATGTTGAGACTCTAGAAAGAGTGCAGGGTAGATCAGCAAATATGATTGGGCTAAAACATATAAAGAAGAATTGCTGGAATTGGGTATGTTTAGTTTAATGAAAAGGACTGGGGGGGGTGACATGATAGCAGCATTCCAATATCTCAGGGGCTGTCACAAGAAAGAAGAGGATAAGCTATTCTCCAAAGCACCTGAAGGCAGGACAAGAAGCAATGTGTGGGAACTAATTAAGGGCAGAAGCAACCTAGAACTAAGGAAAGGTTTCCTGACAGTTAGAATAATGAATCAGTGGAACAAATTGCCTCCAGAAGATGTGACTACTCCAACCCTGGAAGTTTTAAAGAAGAGATTGGATAACTATTTGTCTGAAATGGTATAGGGTTTTCTGCCTGAGCAGGAGGTTGGACTAGAAGACCTCCTAGGCCCCTTCCAACTCTGCTATTCTGTTCCATTCTATATTGTCATATATCCATTGCTGTGGCAAACCAGTACTAATAAGGTGAACAATTCAGCTGGAGATAGAGTGATAACACCATCCATGACTAGCACAGACCCATTTCAGCAACAGGGGCAGAAAACAAGTGCTAAATTAAGTAGATCAGAGAGACACAGATAGAACAAAGAGAAAGGGTCTGTTATAGCAACAGCAACAAGAAAAGTAGAGCCACAGCCTCAGTGTGTTCTGAATTAGTTGGCCCTTTGTAAAGGGGAAAGAGAACACAATAGAGAATGGAGGTGTTTTTTTAAAAAAAAAGACTATTGTTTCAGAAAACACTAAAAGATGTCATGGGAGGGGATGATGGACAATCTTTTTCTCCTGCTTTATATCTTCCAAAATAGAGAATCCTTTCCCAGGCTTGGTCTCTTGTTCTTCACCTGCTAGGCAGGTGACTTGTTCAGGTGTGATGAAAGATACTGTGGGAAGACACCAGGCTGAGGGAGGCTGAAATAAATGTATGAATTTATCATAGTTTATAATTTTATTGTATGATTTATGCTGTGTTGTGCTTCGCTCCTGTTATTCCACATAGACTTTCATAGTGAGATTTGGGTTTTTAAACCATATAATCTATTTGATATCTTTAATCACTAACTCAAATATTGTAAAATTATAAGTGTATCATATTTGCAAATCTCTTGTTTATTCATCTGATTCTTTTTCTTTATCTCTTTTTTCTATTTTGTTCATTTTTTTCTTTAAAGAATTTAATAATAGTTATTTTTTTTAAAAAAGGAACATGCATGAAACGTCTATGTGCTATGGAAAGTTTTATAAAAACCTTTCTTGTACATTTTACAAAATCATGAAACTTTTGTGATACTATTTGTGTTCCTCAACCAGTGGTGGGTTCCGGATTCCGTTCCAACCATACCCACATGCACACGTGCAGGGCGCGCGTGCGTTGTAGCATCAAATGATGCTTCCACAAGCTTCTACAATGCTTCAGCTGCTTGGCGTATTATCGCGCAGGCACCGTACACAGCATGTGTGTGCGCATGTGCCAAAAGCTTAAAGCACAGATAAGGAGCATGGGTGGGCGGGTGGGCCCTCTGGAGCACTGGAACGCAATGGTACCTGGTGCTCTGGACAGGATCCGGTATGCCCATACCGGGGCATACTGCCTGCAACCCACCACTGTCCTCAACATTTGGAAATGTAGTGAATTCACTTATTAGACCTATTTGAGGTGATAGCAACACTTTAGGGTTCTTGCTGCTCTCTAAGTTTGGTTGTTTTCTTGCAGGCATTTCATTACCCAAACTATATATCATCATCAGTGCAGTGATAACGTTACTTAGTCTGGTAATAAAATATCTGCAAGAAAACAACCAAACTCAGAGATCACCAAGGATCCTTCTTTTCAATTCTGAGCTACAAATATTTTCCTGTACTGGTAGTCTGGAATTTGAGTCATGTCAACTGGACTTCTTCTCCTTTTTGGATTGGAATGGCTTACTGCTTTTCCCTGCAACTTCTTCAGTCTACCTCTATTAGTAGAAACATTTTACTATCCTAATTCTTAAAGCCACCATTTCTAATCCTGGGAAAACAACCATTCTTGGTGTCTTTTTTTCAATGTGGTTCAATAAATTTCAGCCTTTTGTTTGCTATTCAAATCTAACTGTGGAGTTTATTCTATGTAATTGTGGTAGAGAAATTGGGCCTATCGCACCACCTTCTTTTAATCAGTCATGGTTTAATCCTTTCCCCTAGAAAGAGATGGGGAACTATAACTCCCTCATGATTTGTGGACTTCAACTCCCAGAATTCCTGAGCCAGCCATGCTGGCTCAAGAATTCTGGCAGTTGAAGTCCCCAGATCATAAAAAGGCCATCATTCCCTATCCCTGCCCTAGAAAGACTAAACATTTGAAAAACAGCCAGGAAATAGTCCTTTTCAGAGGAAAAAATGTTTGGAATGTTTGGAATGTTTATTTAATTTGTATGCCGCCCTACTCCTGAGGGACTCAGGGCGGCTAACAACCAAGGGGGGGAAGGGGATACATTTAGAGGATCGAGGGTAGAGAAGACGCAAGAGCCAGGACTTCAACACAACAAGGTTTATTCGTAAGATGTTTGACAGCAATTCAAATGTATCCTTTGGTTAACATTGTATTTATACAGGCAACTAGAACCAGACGGACCAATGGGCGCTCAGCAAGTGTCTGGCAACTGCTGACGCTGCGCCTTGACCAATCAGAATGGCTCGGGTGGCTAGCAACAGGCTATGCTGCGCCCCATCCAATCAGGGCGCAGCCTGGTCTGTTGCTGGCCTCCCGGTCATAACTACGAGAACTTTATGAATTCTTAACACCCCTTCCCCCTGGGTAGAGCGCATGCCCATGATTGGAGCATGCGTAGTCATTTAGGTAGGTGGGGTGGTGCCGGACCCGCCCAGATCTTCTCAGTTCACCTGGAGTCGTCGGAGGGGTGAGACCTGCTCATTGTAGTTCCTCCCCGAAGGGAGTGGAGCTCCGAGCAACGCCATTTTGGAACAGCCCAGAAGGCGGGCTCAACATAACAGGTAGGCCGGGCCGAGGGGACGCAACCACAGGGAAAGCGTCGTGTTGCCAGGAGGCGGCAACCGGCGAAGGATCGTTGCAGGAACTTGGCGGGAAAACCGTATCGGGTTGAGTTTGCGGAGGCGCCTGCCAACAGGAAGCGTCTGAGTAGGTAGGGCCTGAACTGGGGAAGGCCCTGTCGTATGGAACTGTGTCGGCTTGAGGAGAGTCAACTGCAGGTTGGAACCCTGCAACCAGGGGATAGGAGAGGCCTGCCTGGGGAAAGGCCTGGAGCGTTGGGACCGGCTGGCAGGCAGCTGTGTCATTGGGCCCTGGATCCGTCGAGGTGCCAGTCTCCATGGGGAGATGCCTTCTTAGTTGATCCACGTGGCGCCTCCACTCGGATCCATCGGCCAGTCCGACCCTGTAGGAACAGGGGCCGGTTACGGTCACAACGGAGGCAGCCACCCATTTAGGTTCCCCAGAAAATGAGCGGGCCCAGACCAGATCCCCCACATGGAAAGAGCGGGGAGGGGAAACCCCCAGGTTGCAAGGCTGATCCCCTGAATAGAGCGGGTGAAGCCTATCCAGGGGGGTCCGCAGGCGCCGGCCCATCAAGAGCTCCACGGGGCTTTTGTTGGTCGTTGGGCAGAGGGTGGAGTCTTGACTTAGCAGGTAAGCTGCCACCCTCGACTGCCAATTGCCCCGGTCCATTCGGCCAAGTGCCTCCTTGGCCGATCGGACCGCGTGCTCCGCCCGGCCATTGCAGGCTGGATGGTATGGAGCTGTGGGCACGTGCCGGATTCCCTGACAGGCCAGGAATTCCTGGAATGTGGTGGAAGTAAATTGGGGTCCATTGTCGGAGACAATTACATCCAGCAACCCGTGGGTGGTGAACAAACGGCGTAGGGCCCTGACCGTACTCTCAGCTGAGGTGGAGGTCAGGAGGACCAGTTCCATCCAGTGAGAGTAGGCGTCCACGACAATCAGGAATGTCTGGCCATGGAAGAGGCCGGCAAAATCTACATGTAGGCGGGACCACGGGCCTCTCGGAGCCTCCCACTCACGAGAAGGTCTGGCTGCGGGGTTAGGCCGGGAGAGCTGGCAAGTAGTGCAAGTAGTGCCGCAATCTCTGCGTCCAGCAAAGGCCACCAGACATAGCTGCGTGCTAACGCTTTCATCCGCGCTATGCCGGGGTGGTCTTTGTGGAGCAGAGGCAGGACCTGGGTGCGCAGCGTGGAAGGGATCACCACCCGATCCCCCCAAATAAGGCACCCGCCATGTAGGAATAGTTCGGCTTGCCAGGCCTTAAAAGACCAGAAGCTGTCAGGTACCTTCCCCAAAGGCCAACCCCATAGCACCCAAGAGCAAACTTGAGCCAAGACGGGATTGGCCTTAGTGTGGGCCACGACGTCTGTGGCTGAGAAGGGCAAGCCAGAGGAAGCAATCAGTAAAACGGACAGGGAAGGCACCGGGGCCAGGTCAGAGTCTGGCAAGGGGCAGCGGCTAAGAGCATCTGCATGCCCCAGCTGCTTGCCCGGGCAGTAGAGCAGTGTATAAGAATGTGCTGCAAGGAACTCCGTCCAACGTGTCATTCTGGGAGAAAGGATGGGGGGGGTGTCGGCTTGTCGCCCACCAAAAGCCCAAGGAGCGGCTTATGGTCAGTGACAAGGGTAAAGTGCCGACCATACAAATAGTCGTGAAACTTTTTAACCCCGGACACTGCAGCCAGAGCCTCCTTGTCTATCTGGCTGTAATTGCGCTCCGCCGAGGAGAGTGTCCGGGAGTAAAAAGCCACGGGGGCCTCTGAGCCATTGGGGAGGACATGGCTCAGGACCGCCCCCAGACCATAGGGGGAGGTGTCACAGGCTAACGCCAGCGGCAGCTTGTCATTGTATTGCACTAAGACAGCTGCTGACGTAAGCGTGTCTTAGACAGCCGCAAACGCATGTGCTTCGCGGCTGCCCCAGTGCCAGGCCCCATTGAGCAACCGATGCAGCGGCTCGACTAGTGACGCCTTGTGCGGCACGAATGGCGCGTAAAAATTCAAAAGCCCCAGGAACGCCTGTAACTCCGCCTTAGAGGAGGGAGTGGGGGCGTTCCTGATGGCTGCCACCTTAGCAGGTGTAGGGTGGATTCCTTGGGTGTCAATCAAGAAGCCCAAGAACTCCACCCTAGGGACAGCAAACGAGCATTTGCTGCATTTGAGTTTTAAACCCGCACCCCTAAAACGGAGGAGGACCTTTCTAAGCATTTCGATGAGTTCTGAGTGGCTGGAAGCAGCGATCATAACGTCATCGAAATACGGAACCACGCCAGGGAGCCCATGGAGCAGCCGTTCCATGAGGCTCTGGAAGATCCCCGGGGCCACAGAGACGCCGAATTGGAGGCGGCGGCAACGGAAAGCCCCACGATGGGTGACGATGGTTTGGGCGGCCACCGCATCGTCATCCACCGGGAGCTGTTGGTAGGCCTGCGCCATATCTAGTTTTGCAAATGTACAGCCCCACCCCAGGGAATGGAGCAGGTGCTGCACCACAGGGACTGGATAGGTGTTTGCCTGGAGGGCAAGGTTGATAGTTGACTTGTAGTTGGCACAGATCTGCACCGACCCATCTGGCTTGACAGGGATCACAATCGGGGTCTCCCATCTCGAGTGGTCGACGGGTTCGAGTACGCCATGCGCCAGGAGCTTATCGAGCTCAGCATCAACCTTGGCCCTCAAGGCAAAAGGCACCCTGCGAGCCTTCAGCCGAATTGGAGCAACCTGGGGGTCGAGGTTAAGGGAAATAGGGGTGCCCTTGTAAGAACCCAGCTGGCCATCGAAGATGTCAGAGAATTCCATAAGGACATCTTCTAGGGCAGTGGAAGCCACCCTATGCACCCCCGCCCCAATAGACAGCCCCAGGGAAGGGAACCAATCGAGCCCCAATAAAGCAGGCAGGGAGTTTTTTACAATAAGAACAGGCAAATGGCCGTGAAAGTCCCCAGAGTCCACCCAAATGGGAAAAGACCCCAGGGTGGGAATAAGAGTCCCCTGGTAGTCTCTGAGGGAGGTGTCCACAGGTTGCAGCTGGGCACAGGAGATGTGGGGACACAGGCGGGAGAAGGTGGCCCAGGAGAGCAGGTAGTGGGAGGAGCCAGAGTCTACCTCCATGCGGCAGGGCTAACCTTCCAGCTGGAGCGCTGCAGAGACTTTCCGGGCACCGGCGGACGCCTGGCTGACCATCTCCCTGGCGACATGAGGCTGATTGACGGCGTAGCAGTCTTCAGCCCGCCTTGCGGGCCGCGGTGGCTGGCGGCGCAGTTGAGGTTGAGACGTGGCAGGCTGCTGGAAGAAAGAAGGCGCAGGCAGGGAGGCACGGCAGACCTGGGCGATGTGGCCCTTCTTGCCGCAACGCTGGCAAATGGTGCCCTTGAAGGGGCAAACTGTGCGGGCATGGCAGCCGCCACAGCCCACACACCCAGACATGGCAGGGGCAGCTGGGGGAGGTGGTGGGCGCCTAGGCTGAGCCCGGAGCTGGTCGACTTGTTCCAAGCTGGGGTCTGCGAGCGGCACCAGCTCATCAATAAGGCAGGCTTGAGCGGCAGGCGGAGGGCACACAGGAAGTGCAGGAGGAGATGGCGGGAGAAGTTGCATGCATTGAATGTCGGCCGTGGACGTCAGCCTGTTGCATGGTGATGTCGGGGTGCCACAGGAGGCGGCGGTGTAAGTGAATGTCCTTAACCCTGCAGACGAACTGTTCGAAGAGGTTCTTGTCCAGGTCGCGGAAGTCACACTGTATTGCCATTACGCGGAGCGACTCCAGGAACTGGCTGATGGTTTCCGCTGGTTTCTGTACGTACTGGCGGAATGCGTAACGGCGGGCGATGCGGGACAGCGACGGGGCGTAGTGGTTCTTCAGCTTGGACATTAACATGTCCCAGCTGAGCTGGTACACCGGTTGCGGAGAGGCTAAGGCTCTGGCTGATGCGAACATTGCTGGCCCGCAACAGCTCAGAAAGAAACTGCATTTTTCTTCCTGGGGTTGGTTATGGTTCTTCGAGGCTATGAGGTAGCACTTGAAGCGCTCCAAGAAACCTTCCCAGGTTTCGCCTGCAGTCCCGAAGGGAGCAAAATGCGGTAAGGTGGATGCCATACTAGCCGTAGGAGATCTCGTAGGAAATCGGTAGAGAGAGGAAAGAAACGGAAGCGGAGAAAAAAAAAGTCAGTGGTTTGCCTCACCGGCGGTTTGACATGGCTTGAGCGGCTACGAGGCTAATAATTCTTCTCGCTCAGTCCTAGGCTCTGCAATCAGGAATCGCTGGATCCCACCTTCGTCGCCAGTTTCGAGGATCGAGGGTAGAGAAGACGCGAGAGCCAGGACTTCAACACAACAAGGTTTATTCGTAAGATTTTGACAGCGATTCAAATGTATCCTTTGGTTAACATTGTATTTATACAGGCAACTAGAACCAGACGGACCAATGGGCGCTCAGCAAGTGTCTGGCAACTGCTGACGCTGCGCCCCGACCAATCAGAATGGCTCGGGCGGCTAGCAACAGGCTATGCTGCACCCCAGTCAATCAGGGCACAGCCTGGTCTGTTGCTGGCCTCCCGGTCGTAACTACGAGGACTTTATGAGTCCTTAACAATACAAATAGGACAAAAGACAGACAGAGTAAAAAACAACAACAGTCACAACATTTCAAGTGGGGCTGGAAATTCATCAGCCCCTGGCCTGCCGGAACAACCAGGTCTTTGTGGCTTTGCGGAAAGCCTGGAGGGTGGTGAGGGTCCGGATCTCCACGGGGAGATCGTTCCAGAGGGCAAAATGGCAAGTGGACATTTTTATTTATTCCAAGGAGGCTCTGGTGATGCTGCTAGTGGCAAAGCTTACTTAAAAACTGCACCAAGAATGTTGCCCCCACAAAACCAATAGTACCACAAATCTTTTTCTTTTTTTTCTTCTTTTTTTAAGGACAACAATCTCAGGCAGGGCAAAGAGATTCATGCTGAACAGAAAGTTTTCTTTGAAACTCAGCTCTGTTTGAGCAGATTGTCACAAATGACATGTGTATTGAAAGCATGTATAAGAGGAACAAGGAGAACTAAATTAAGGCCCTTGATTTGCCTTGCATGTAAGGTAAATACTGTTAAAAAAACTATCTTGCAGAACTGACTCATACTCTATTCTACTGAATGGGCTTACAATTCTAGTTTCATAAACAAGGACAGGATTATCTGACCTGAAAGGTATTATCATACTGAAATGTCCTTTACCAGGAACCAACCATACCACATTGCAGAATTTGCATGCAAAATTGTGCAGCAACCTGGCTCAGCCTTGCTTGTGGTTTCTAGCCAAAAGACAACTGTTAGAACTGTTGCATAGACTATACTTCCTTCCTTCCTAACATGCCCATGAGTATCATGATGTTCCTTTTGGCATCTCTATTTCATAACCAAACTTCAGAGAGAGAAGATACCAGGTAGAAAGTTCCGTATCAGCCATTTCTCTCCCTCTGATCAGAAGCCAGCTTACCATGCAGGGATAATTGCTCATAGTAGATAGCTGAATAAGGATGATAAAGATAAGAAAGATGAAAAAGCAGCCCCAGCAAAGAGAAAAACCTCAGGGAAGAAAGAGGCCTTTTATAACTTGGCTTATTTTACGGCTCTGCACAGGAAAGCAAAACTCCATCCAGGACCAAAGGTAAAATAATCACTGAACTAGAAGATTTCAAGACCCAGAACTCCTCTGTCTTGCTGGTAGTGAGCCCCAAGCATTGTTGTTCCCATTCAGACTCATGTAGCTTCTGGATATGAAGATCAAACTCCAAATGTATCTCTTGCTGTGCTCAGAGTCAAGTCGTAAGCTAGATTTCACCAGTATAGTGATGATATCTAACTCTATTCCAGTTGACTGCTTCCTAGGTCTTTATTTACATCAGGGGGATCAAATGTATAAGGCATGGGTTACACGTAGCCTGCTGAGTTCTTTAGTGTGGCCTGCAATGGCTCAAAAACTTTTGGTACCCAAACTCAAATCCTCCCCAAGGTGGCCCTGCAGAGACCTCTTCTCTCTATCACTGCAGCCACTGCAAAATGTGATAGTAGGTCAAGATCAAATCATATCAATTAATTAGTAGCGTGGTAGCCTAGTGGGTGAAGATGCTCACCTTCCACTTGGAAGAGTGAGAGCTGAATCTTAGGCAGCAACAGATTTTTCTCTATCAGGGTGCAAAGAGAAAACATCTGCTGTCAACTCTATATAGGCATCAGGAAGGGCATCTGGCAAGTAAAGGCTCAGCTCAATTCAGTCACCCCAACACCACCCTAAAGCAAGGGATTTGCAGGGTCATTAAAAGAAATGAAAAACCCATATCAATTAATGGATCAATGCCATACCTCCATTCTAAGGTATGTATAATAATTTCAGGTTCATCAACTTCCTCGAACTTCCTAAAAATGGAATTGTCTTTGGGACCATAAGTAATTCCTTCCAATATTTCATCATGATCAATAACGAATGGTAGCAGCTGTAATTCATTAACAACTGGAGGGCCATAGTTTTCACACCTCTGCTATCCATAAAACATTGAAAATAAAAAAGTATTTTCCATTTTTTAATTAAGCAAGGATTGTGGTAACCCTTCAATGAACTATGATATAATTACAAGGAAGTGTAAAGAAATGCAGAAAATGACATTTCAAAGACCAAATGGGAAAAGTCATTTTAAATCATTGGTTTGCTTAAATTCTTTACATTGCTTATAATATCATGCACACCAGAGTCAAATAAATGGAATACTGTGATTGTTGTTGTGAACCACAATTAACAGTTTATAGAAAATATAAGCATTTAGCTTTAGAAACTTCCCAGTGCTTGGGTGTATAAGCTCAAAATATTTGTCCAAAGAATCCATACTTTTCTGGGCTTTGCAGAATTACTTGGGGATTTTAAAATCCTTTGTTTGGTGGGTGGCTTGGGAGTGGGAATTTAGGATAAAATACTCTATATTTTATCATATCTCTGCCTCTATCTTCAGAGCTATGCAACTATTTTGAATTATTAATATTGTTACGATGCATCAGCCTTAAAGGTTAGCATTAAGCAAATTTATATCCCAAACCCAGTAATTATATAGTTCAGTGACATCCACAACTCACAAGAAATGTATGCCATAGAAGAAAAATTATCTGTTGAAGGTTGAAGAATTCAACATCTAAAGATGGGGAAACTTCTCTAATTGATATTGGTATTAGAACTGAAATTCAGGTGTGTTGAATTTTCAGAACAGGAAATCCTTAAGTGCTGGCTCTGCTCCTCTCTCCAAAGACCTTGTGATAATTTCTCACAATACAGGCAAAACACTTCCCTGATTTTGATTTGATGGGCTCCATTTGCATAGAACAACCCATCACTCTGCTGAACACCTAATTCCCACAGTCTTATGTCTAGGTATATTTACCTGTTGTATGACTGCAGTATTATTATCCTTCCTCGCATCTTCTCTACTATCCCCTTATTGGTATCATTATCATGATTATTATTACACTGTTGCTTTGCATGTACATTGAGAGCTTCTGCACCAGATACAAATTCCCTGTGTGTCTAATCATACTTGATCAATAAAGTATTCTATTCTATTCTATTCTATTCTATTCTATTCTATTCTATTCTATTCTATTCTATTCTATTCTATTCTATTCTATTCTATTCTATTCTATTCTACTCTACTCTACTCTACTCTACTCTACTCTACACTACACTACTCTATCCTATCCTACCCTATTCCCGAAGGACATCTGAGGTTCCCACCCAGGAAATATCTGAGAGAGAAAAAAATAATCATATTTGGCATACTATATCATAAATCTCTACATGGATTTCGCACAAGTATTACCATAATCTGTTGTATAATAATCATTGTCTACCTCCTTGTTGCAATAGACCTTGTCTAGAGACTTTAACTGGAAATAAATGACCACAGCAAGTTGGAGGACTAGAATTACCACTAAAAAGATGACTTTTGCATTAGAATAATAATAATAATAAATCTTACAGGAAAGAAAGGAGCAAATTGCTGAAAGTTACACTAAATTCCTGCTGAAACATAAGAGCAATGGTGAAAGAACTGAAGAAAAACAATTCAATAAGAAAAAAAGAGAAAGAAATCAGAATTGAGACAATCTCTGCTTGAAAGGTCTATCTCTTAATGAAAGCATACTGTAGATATAAGTCAAGCAACAGTATGTTTCACACATGATGTTCCCAATACTAATAGGATGGTGGGTTGTTGTTTTTTTGATTTAGTGTACTTTGGGTTTAAATTATTGATTTATGGTTCTAAACAAGAGATAGAGAAAATATCAGTAAGTAACATGTAAGACAGAATACCTTTTCCATGCATCACTTTGAAATATACCAGCTGAGAGCTTGGGATACATTCAGTAGCTCAGAAGATTGGTAACAAAGACAGGGCAATTCCACTTATGTCCTTATTGCTTTAAATGTCTACCCCTGGACAAACTTCTGGAGAGCTACATTTCTCTCTTTTAGTTATGAGTGTCCCTACCATTTCCAATAGTCAATATTTTCTCCTATCATAATTATTGTCATATTTTACATCTTTTCTATCCTGCTCTATGGAGCAGAGAGTTGGTCTCTGACAGAAAGTCACTTGAAGGGACTAGAAACATTTGAAATGTGGATTTATAGGCAGCTATTACGTATAAACTGGGTTGACAAAATCAGAAGTGAGGAGGTGATAAGCCGCCTGGGAAAGCCAAGGGAAATCATCAAAACCATAAAAAAGCTAAACTTACAATATTTTGGACATGTGATGCAACACCTGGAAAAATATGGCATACTTCACTTAATCCTCCAGGAAAGATTGAAGGCAAATAAGGTCCAGGCAGAAGAAGAACATCATGGCTTCAAAATCTAAGGGACTGGTTTGGATAAAACTCAGCATCACTTTTTTATGAAAATATGATCACCAACATGATCACCAACTTCTGATGGCGGATATGGCACAAGAAGACTTGACACTGTCTTCATTGAGTGTGTCAACATGTTCCCTTTCAGAGGTGTTGGATTGTAACCCCAGTCATCAAGAACTGTGCTTTCCAAATGTATTGGACTTCAGTTCCTATCATTCCCAGCCACATAAGCCATGGAAGTTCTGGTCTAATACATATGAAGGCTAGGATTGCCAACATGATTGCCAACATCCAATGATGGATATGGAACAACAACAAGAAGAAGAATCATAATCATTGCAGAGAGACTTCCTCCCCTCCCCCTTGTTCTTGGTAGCCAGTCTGAGTTCTGATTCTGTGTTACATATAAAGCTGCTTAGGAATATGCATCTCTTGCGTTGTTTTTACTGTGTGTTAGATTTTTATCTGAGTGATTCTGTTGAATGCTGTTGCTGTTGGTATTTTCAATTGAATTATGCAATTATGTGGGGAAATCTTCAAAAAAAGCTTCAAGAAAATTTGGATTCCAAGGGATATGTTGGACAGAACCATGACTTTTCCTGACAACATAAAAATGAATCATTTGCTCTCATCTTTTTCAACTTCCCAATGTTATTTGGAGCCATAGCACTTCTTGATGGATTCCCATTCAAGTTCTAACTGGACCCAACCTTACTTTGCTTCCAAACCCTGACAATATTGGCCAGCTTCGTCCAGCTGCTGAGAGTTAGAAAAATATTGGTAAGCTGCCTTTCTTCCAAATTTGCATCACAGTATTGCCTAGATAAAACTACACCATACAGAGTAAACCTTATTTCAGAACAAGGTAAAACAAAGGATGGGTTGCTAAAACAAACAGGCCTTATTCTAATGTTCCTTCAATATTCATGGATACAAAGATGGATCCAGATCCAGAAGCTGGTTATCATGACTAAAAGTGCAGGGTAACTATGAATAAAGTTAGAATATTAACTTCTTTCCAAGTGGAGTTTTTTGTTTTTTGTTTGCCCATGGGAAGGATCTCAACTCAATCACTTTCAACCAATTAAATTTTAAAAGGTGTTTATTAGGTTACATGTATATTTAGTATTTTTTTTTTAGTATTTTATTAGGATTTATAGGCCGCCCTTTTCCCTGAGGGGACTCAGGGCGGCTTACAATCATTAGGGAGGGGGTGCAATTCAAAATAAACAATATGTGAGCAAAATAAAATAATAAAAACACAACTTGCATTCAACATTCAACACTCGGGTGGGGCAAATTAGAGGCTTATCCCCAGGCCTGTTGGGATAGCCAGGTCTTGAGGGCTGCGCGGAAGGCCTGGACGGTGGTGAGGGTGCGTATCTCGATGGGGAGATCGTTCCACAGGGTCGGAGCTGCAACAGAAAAGGCTCTCCTCCGTGTAGTCGCCAGTCGACATTGACTGGCAGATGGAATTCGGAGGAGGCCCAGTCTGTGCGATCTTATCGGTCGGAGGGAGGTAATCGGCAGAAGGCGGTCTCTCAAGTACTCAGATCCACTACCATGAAGGGCTTTAAAGATGGTCAACAGCACCCTGAAGCGCACCCGGAGATCAATAGGTAGCCAGTGCAGCTCGCGGAGGATGGGTGTTATGTGGGCGAACCGAGGTGCGCCCACTATCACTCGCGCGGCCGCATTCTGAACTAACTGCAGTCGCCGGATGCACTTCAGGGGCAGCCCCATGTAGAGCACATTGCAGTATTCCAGCCTAGAGATCACAAGGGCTCGAGTGACTGTTGTGAGAGCCTCCCGATTCAGGTAGGGTCGTAACTGGCGGACCAGGCGAACCTGGGCAAATGACCCCCTGGTCACAGCCGACAGATGATGGTCGAGAGTCAGCTGTGGATCCAGGAGGACTCCTAAGTTACGAACCCTATCTGAGGGGTATAAAATTTGACCCCCCAGCCTGATAGATGGAACATTAGCCAAATTGTTGGGAGGGAAACACAACAGCCACTCGGTCTTGTCCGGGTTGAGTACCAGTTTGTTAGCGCTCATCCAGTTCTTAACGGCCTCAAGACCCTGGTTCATCACGTCCACCGCTTCATTGAGTTGGCACGGGGCGGACAGATACAATTGCGTATCGTCCGCATATTGATGGTATTTTATCCCGTGCCTCCGAATGATCTCGCCCAGCGGTTTCATGTATATGTTAAATAGTAGGGGGGATAAGACTGAACCCTGCGGCACCCCATATTTTAGGGGCCTCAGGGACGATCTCTGCCCCCCGACCAACACCAACTGCGACCTGTCCGAGAGGTAGGAGGAGAACCACTGCAAGACAGTGCCTCCCACCCCCACCTCCCGCAGTCGTCGCAGAAGGATACCATGGTCGATGGTATCGAAAGCCGCCGAGAGGTCAAGGAGAACCAGGATGGACGCATGGCCTCCATCTCTGGCCCTCCAGAGATCATCGGTCAATGCGACCAAAGCGGTTTCTATGCTGTAACCGGGTCTGAAGCCGGACTGGAAGGGGTCAAGGTAGCTAGCTTCCTCCAAGGCCCGTTGAAGCTGGAAGGCCACCACCTTCTCAACAACCTTCCCAACAAAGGGAAGGTTGGAGACAGGACGGTAGTTATTTAAAATGGCTGGATCCAAGGATGGTTTCTTCAGGAGGGGTCTCACCACCGCCGTTTTAAGTGTGGCGGGGAAGTGCCCCTCCCAAAGGGAGGCGGTTACGACCGCCTGGATCCAGCCACGTGTCACCTCACTGCTGTTGGCAACCAGCCAGGAGGGACACGGGTCCAGAATACAGGTGGAGGCACTCACAGCTCGAATGGCCTTGTCCACATCCCCAGAGGCAACATCCTGAAACTCAACCCAGAGATGGTTTGCCAAGTGATCCTCTTGTGTCCCGGCTGGATCTGCAGCGGTGGAGTCCAAGTCCGACCGAAACCGAGCAACTTTGTCCGCTAAGAATTGGGCATAATCCTCAGCTCTACCCTGCAAGGGTTCCCCCGTATCCCTCCTATGTAGGAGGGAACGGGTTATCCTAAACAGGGCGGCTGGGCGGGACTCAGCAGACGCAACCAAGGTGGCAATATGAGATCTTTTTGCTGCCCTAAGTGCCCTGATGTACTCCTTGGTGCAAGTTGTTAGGAGTGCTCGGTTCGACTCGGACTTATCGGACCTCCACAAGTGCTCTAGGCGTCTCCTCCGGCGCTTCTTCTCCCGGAGCTCCTCGGTGAACCAAGGAGTTCTCTGGGATCCGCTGACCCGGAGGGGCCGTAGTGGCGCAATCCGGTCAAGAGACTCCGATGCCGCCGAGTACCAGGCAGCAGCCAGAGTCTCCGCCGAACTGTGGGCGAGGGTATCAGGAATAACCCCAAGCTCCGTCTGGAACCTCAAAGGGTCCATCAGTCGCCTGGGGCGGAACCACCTGGTCGGTTCCTCCTCCCTACGGTGGGGGTTTGGCCTCCGGAAGTCAAGCCTCAGTAGGCAGTGGTCTGACCACGACAGGGGTATGGTCTCATTACCCCTCAGACCAAGATCACACATCCACTGCTCCGAGAGAAATACGAGGTCGAGCATGTGACCCGCTGAGTGGGTTGGGCCCCGAATTACCTGGGTCAAGCCCATGGCTGTCATGGAAGCCATGAACTCCTGCGCCCCATCAGAGTGTTCACCGAGCGATGGCAAATTGAAGTCCCCCAGAACCATAAGCCTGGGGAACTCAATTGCCAGCTCGGCTACTGACTCGAGGAGCGAGGGGAGGGCTGCTGCAACGCAGTTGGGAGGCAGGTACGTTAGCAGCAGACCCACTTGACCCTTGAGGTCCAACGTCACCAGCAGAGTCTCACACCCGACAAGCTCCGGAGCAGGGACCCTACGAGGTACTAGAGACTCCCGGATAACAATAGCCACACCGCCACCCCTTCTCTGGGCTCTCGGCTGATGAAGCACCTGAAATCCTTCTGGGCACATCTCTACAAGGGGGACTCCTCCTTCTGTGCCCAGCCAGGTTTCAGTAATACATGCCAGGTCTGCCCTCTCGTCAGAAATTAAGTCCCGGACGATATACCCTTCCCCTGCAAACCTATTCTAATATGCTCACATTTGAATAATTTGTCTCAAGTATTGGCACGAATAATAGTGTATCTCATAACACGTCTACTTTTAAAAAGTTTTGCTGTATGTAAAAAAAGTCCTAATTGATTTTCCACTAAATCTTCATCAGTACTTGAACGCATTTAAGTTAACTGATATAGAGCCATGGCCAATTTCTCTGTGCAAGTTGGCTTTTTATCAAAAGTAGTTTAAGAGATTCTTCCCTTGGGCATAAAGAATATGACAAGAACAGTTCTTTCTGTTCTTTATTGTTTTATTTATCTTTGCCAGGAGGCCTGTTACTGAATTCTCTAGTGATGCCAACTCCGAGGACTGAGTCAAGTACATGGCCTGGTTCACACACTCATTTCTGAATTATCTTTTTCCCCTGCAAGCAAATAGTGGGCTACATCCAAGATCACAGTGGCAGAGTTGCATTCAACCAATGAGAATTTCTCTTAGTTTGCTTCCTTCTGCATGTTCCCTCAAATCTCATTTCTGGATGGTTTTCCAAAGCAGACGTGAATGGGAGAGAGAAGAAGGAGAATTTGATGTACTAATAATATTCGTACTGATGCAGGTTTTAAATTTTATTTTAGACCCTGGTCTGATTGAGCATAGGAGGCTTCAAAGGAAGATATACTGTATATATATCTTTTCTTGTGGAAAAACATTTTAAACAAAAAAGAATAAAATTGGCATACATGATTAATTTTTTTAAGGTATGAAGGGCATTGAATTAAGGATCTATCTCACTGAAGTCTAGTATACTTGCACCAGAGATGGTAATCAGCAGGTTCTGATTACCTTGCCTTGGAGTGGGAATGGAGATTTTATCGTATCCCTCCCCTGCCACACACACCAAGCCACATCCACCAAGCCATGCCATGCCCACCAAGCCATGCCCACAGAACCAGTAGTAAAAAAATATTAATCCCACCACTGCCTTGCACTGATTCCAAGCCATCAATTCAAACATGTGCAAAACGTATTTGAATTACAATACTGTGTCTACCACCTTGCCTGTTTCAGTCTGCTCAGCTACCTCACAGATGTGGTTTTCATTTATTTAATTTGAAGTGATAGAACAACTGACTTCACAATCCTAATTTTGTAATATACTTGTTGTGTGTGTTGAAACAGGCAAGGTAGCAGTCAGGCCTGTAGTTATGTTCCTTTTAGGATCTTTGGCCTGCCACACTTTCTATTATTTCACTATGCTGTTTCATTAGTGTAGTAGTTGGGATGAGGGAATAGAAAGGAGTAGAATGGTGGAATGTGTTGTTGTCATTCTTTTCTAGAAGCCAAGGTCACCTTTTGTCTCTGCACCTCTGCACCTAACCAGAACCAGCTGTGTGGAGATGCCAGCGTCGCCGAAGAAGATTGGACCACGTGATGGATTTATGGGTGTGGGGATAAGATCATGAACTTTCAACTGGGTGGAATCCCAGGAAGTTTTCAGATTTGGGATTCCACAGATGGTTGCCAACATGTCTGTCTTATTAAACTGGAACTTTAAGGATAGCTCTGCCTTGGACTCTGATTTAATTCTGCATGATATTTGGAACACTGACATTAGCATATGCACACACACTTACACACACACGTGTTTGTGTTTCTCTCTGTGTGCATTTGTGTGTATATAGGCACTAGTCTAGAAAGCAGGAGTTCATGCCTTCTCTTAGCTATGAAAGCCAGTTGAGTGACTTTGGGCCAGTCATTCTGTCAGCCCAATCTACCTCACAGTGGAGTTGTTGTTGTGGAGAAAAAAGGAGAAGGAAGGTGTTTTGGAAATATTCGCTATCTTGAATCATTTGTAAAAATAATAAAGGCTGGATCCAAGTTAAATAAATAAATATATCCCACAAATACATTGTCTCTATGTTCCTATATCGGCTACAGTTCTGTAGTAATACCTGAAAAAGAAACATTCTGCAAGATCGATAACTGAAGATGAAACTTCTGGAAAATGTGCTGCTACAATTGCTAATCACACAATACTTCTGTTTATTTGCAAACTCTGGACCATAGCCCACTAGAGAAGGTTCATCCTCGTTATCAACGTATCAGTCTATGAATATGCTGAGGAAACTGTTAGTCTGAAGAACAATTGTAAATACTTTCAAGAGGTATCTCAGATAGACACAAATTTACCAAAAAAACAACAACTGTTGAATTTGCTCCCTGCCACTCATTCCCTGCCAGCCCTTTTCCCACATGTAGAAACAGACATAAGAAGCCTCCTTCCTTTCAACTTTTATTCTGGGAAGATAGGCAAATTTCCAAAGAAAAAGCTCATGGTGCAATCACCCATCCTATCTTTTTGCTAAGAGCAATTATGTGTTATCCAGTGTTATTCTTATATGTAAAAACAGTGTTAGACCTTATCTCTGCTTTTTCAGCAAACCAACCTTGCAATTATTATTAATTAAAACAAACAAACAAACACAATACTAAGATAATACCAAATGGGACAATGATCGTAGTAGACACCAAAAAAGATGTTCATAGGCCATCCATTTTACTTTGCAAACTTTACAATCAGGATAGGTGATGGGTGGGTGGATGGGTGGGTGGATGGATAGATAGATAGAGTGAGGTAGGTAGGGAGGTAGGTAGCTAGTTAGGTAGGTAGGTAGGTAGGTGTCAGAAATCACTTGTGACTAAGAATCAGACCATTTCAGCAATGATTGCCACTGTACAAACATTTTCAACTTTTCACAGAAATTATACTAAACTAACATCTTAATAAAAAGCTCTAATTGAGAATATCCTAATCATTTGCTCTTAAGGGTGGAGATTAATTCTAAGTATCAGATATGACAGAAATGTCATTCTATAGTACAAAATATTCACTCTCTTGACCTGTGTTTCAGCACACATATTCTCAAAATGGGTTATGTTATATTGTTGAATCTCTCATACACATTTGATGGGAAGGTGTCACTTCTTGCAATAAATGTTGTATGAGGACAAGCACAAGTTCTAATTGGAGAAATGAACTTGTTTCTGACTGAACAGCATAGAGTATAATTGTCTAGACTGGACCACATTTAGGGCAGTTGTATCTTTTTAAGTCCAAAGCTGGGCAATTTATAGCAAAAGGCTTCATTGCTGCATGAATATACTCATTGGTTTTATAAACAGCAAATGTGATTACTATGTTGGTAGACTCTGGTACATGTTTAAAGATTTCCAATTTCATGTTCCCAAATACATGGATATTAAAAGGTCTTAAGTTGCTGAATTTTGTCAAACATTGGTTTTTACAATAGTGGAAATAATTGATATGGCAGTGATGACAACTCTGTGCTTTTGAGCGGTTTTAGCTTTATGTTATAGGAATATCATTCAAAGTGCGTCATTTGTCTACCATAGATTAAGAATTTAGAATGGAATAACAGAGCTGGAGGGGACCTTGGAGGTCTTCTAGTCCAACCTCCTGCTCAGGCAGGAAACCCTATACCATTTCAATCAAGCAGATGTCCAATATCTTCTTAAAAACTCCCAGTGTTTTTAAGAGCATTTACAACTTCTGGAGGGAAGTCGTTCCACTGATTAATTGTTCTAACTATCAGGAAATTTCTTCTTAATTCTAGGTTTTGGGAGCAATTTGGGAGTAAATCTTGTAGAATCGCAAACAAAGCTAAAAAGGAATCACAGATGTGTTTTTAAAAACATATTTTGTGGGTAAAAGGACAAACTGTTCAAGGTGTATGCATGTTCACTAGCAATTTTATCTTTATATTTAATGAAGAATAAAGAAATGTTTTGAACTTCCTGGGAGCAAAAGATTAAAGAGCTCTAATTATGAATAAAATGAGAATGTTCTAACTTTAACACACAGTTGTTTTATTGCATAGATGTCTGACACGCAAACTCCCCCCCCCCGAAATAAACCCAAACAGACATACATCCAACAGCTTTGCTTTGGGGGATTTTCCCCAATATAATACATATTTCAGTTAACATCTATTTGCCAATCAACCCAGTATGCCAAATAAATTACAGAATGGGACCTCTATTAACTATGAGCCTGATATGGAATATTTTTCCTCTGGGTAAAGGTAGAATGTATTAAAAAATGGTGTTTGTTTTTAAGTAGGAAAAGCCTCAAGGGAGGGGAGCCAAAGCTTTAAAATATGTAAGTTGTGGCTGTGATCCAGCAGCCCCAAGAATAATGCAAGAACTTTTCAATTGCCTCCTATAAATATTCCATGCACGCAAATGGAAACGTTTAATACATTTAGGCACATATAAGTTCCACTGTAAATATAAATTCAATGCTTGCACATCCCATTGCACATAGTTTGCATATTTCCTTGCATGTATTTTGTATATTATCAAATTGAGTAGAAGCTGGGTGGGAATTTGGAACTGGGAGTCCCACAGATTTGGAGACCACACATTTGTCTCTCTTTCAGAGACTTCCCAGATATCACAGTAAGGTCGTATTTTGAAGTTTTTTACATTTTGGTCTACAATTGCCTCACACATGTTCTGTCCCTTCTTTGTACTTTGTACTGATGGCCATTTCCGAAGCTATGGAGAGCTATAGATATAGATCTTTCTCTATATGACAGAACTTCATCTGTATGTAGATTGATAGATAAGTAGAGAGGTCTTATACCACAGTGTGTGTGTGTGTATTGAATCCCTTGCGCCACATAACTGAATGAGCTCCCATTATTTGTCCCAGCTTCTGCCAACCTAGCAGTTCAAGAGCATGTAAAAATGCAAGTAGAAAAATAGGAACCACCTTTGGTGGGAAAGTAACACCATTCCGTGTGCTTTTGGTGTTTAGTCATACTGGCCACATAACCACGGAGACGTCTTCAAACAGCACTGGCTCTTCGGCTTTGAAACAGATATGACACCCCCCCCCCCCGAGTCAGGAATGACTGGCACATATGTGCGAGGGGAATCTTTACCTTTACATACATACATACATACATACATACATACATACATACATACATACATACACACACACACACATACATACACACATACACACACACATGCACGAACACACACACACACATTTTCATATCTTCTATTTTACTTCTGTTGCTCGTGGAGTTATATGATGCACAGTTGTATCACTAGATGTCGCTGTTTCCAGGTTAGGAAGTAGTAAACATTCTGGCAGAATTTGTACTTTTATAGTAATTTAAGGAGAATTAAAAGAATGTGAATTTTCCTGAAAATATATATGAAAGGTTTGCCTATTCTGACGCCCAAATATCTTTCTTTCAAAACAAACTTCTTAAATCCCCAACTTACTTTCAAAACCAGTAATTGGAACAGATACCAGCATTTAAACCTCTCTGCAATTTACATTAAAACAATAAGCCTGTGTGTGCATGTGTGACTAATGAGAGAAGGTGAATGGGAATTCATAGAAACTTTTAGTTATTAAGACTAACTAGAGCACTATAATTACAGCCTTGCTCCAAACATAAACCTGATTTACAGCCTGCTAGAGTTCCATATGAGATGTTCCACATAATTCACTGTGCGCTGCTCCCGTAATATATGCACTGAACAAAAGTTACAAAGAATTCTTGTATGGTTCCTTTGGGGATTGATTTTTAAAAGGTAGAGTTGACTTGTAGTAGAACCAGGCTGTTGGCAAAGTAGAAAAATCAAATGGGTAGGGAGTCCAGGAAATGCTGGGGAAAAGTCATATCATACAGTCAAGCAGGCTCTGTTTGACCTTGGGGGACCAGGGTGGGTGAGGTCAGAGTGGGCATGGCCAGCTCATCATCACTAGTGTTGGGGGCGCCTGTGGTGTCCTGAGTGCTTTGCCAGTGAAAATGGGCTCCTGGGCTGTTTTCCCTGTCAGAGGCACTGAGGGGCGGTCCTTTGTTGTTGCCACAGTGGCCCCACGGGCCAAATCTAAGCACCCCGTGGGCTGGATTCAGTCCCTGGGCCTTGAGTTTGACACCCTCTGGTTTAGAAAGTAGATGAAACCTTTGACCATCCGCCAAATGAGGTCAATGTATGATTTTCATAACACCAAACTTTTCCCTTCTCTTTCATCTTCCTTTTTTTTGTTTTGTTTGGTTTTGAAATGTTTGTTTGGACTTTTAATTTTTAAAAAAAGTCATTGATCTCTAGAAGTGCATCAGATTAATTATTTTCATACATAAAATAATTGGAACAATGGCCTGTTACTTGATACGGGGTCTTAAAAGGTGTTAATATCTGGTTAGCCATACCTGGCTTCCTAAACTAAACCAGTTTATATCCAGTTAGAAATAATGGGATGGAAAGGTCTCCATAAAAATTCAAGAGCCATGAGCCATCCTGAAAAGTCAGAAAATCATAATTAAAAAGGCAGGGGCAAATCACTTCCAAATTGTTGCTTCCCCCCCCCCAAAAAAAAAAACAAGAAAAAGGTGGGGGGGCACTCCACATGAATTTATCCATCAAATCACCAGCAATTAGAGGATTTAGTACAGCATCTATTCATTCAATTTAAGAGCAAAAGTCAGGTTGTTATTAAATAATCGCTCTACCATTAACCAAGTTAATAGCACACTTCAAATTAATAAGAACTGACCAGAATTTATGTCATATCTCCATTTCATATTCTGAAGGCTTTTATGTGGATCCTGCTTCTTGCCAGATTTTTTACACTGTAATATAACATTTTGTATTATCTGAAATACTTTAAGCAGAAATACATTTCTCATGCTTCATCTACTGCTCTTCTTTTCTTAAGTTCCTGTTCCTATTTCTCCATTTGCTAGATGCCCAAATAATCTGAAATACTATACCACGTAAGACTTTTCTGGCTGACATTATCTGACATTGACTAAGAATAAGATGTATAATATTGAAATTAAAAAACAATTGCAAGAAATTTGACCCCTTCCCCCCATATATTATGAACCAGATATATACTTTTAATATCAAGTACAGGAAAACATGTTATATCTGCATGTGAGCTGATTTTCTAAAGTTTTTTTTTTTTTTGATAAACTGATCACATTGAGAACTGAGATTCTCTGTGGCTGCTTTTTTAAACAATGACAGTGACAACGAAGTCAATCACATCCACCATCTGTGCAGTTTGTGAATTATGCATAATGCTTTGATTTTGGGGGGTTTATGACTATGATTTATTGAATTGCTTTCCCACTCTGAGATTATGCATACATGCATAAACATTTCATTGCTCTATGAAACTATAATAGGTTTGGTTGTACCCTGGAAGTTCTCAGTTTTAATTCATTTAATTAACTTAACAAGGATTAATTAATTCAATAAGGCTCCCTCATTTGCAGCTGTGAATAAGTCAAATAAAATCAAGTCTTATACCTCCAGCTTTATTTCCTTCCTCATATAAACAAAGACCGAGGCATAGCTGACAAAACAGAGAAAACCAAGAAAGCAACAAAAGAACTGGTTTAATAAGCAACTAATAAATATAAACATAATTAATAACATTAGTTCTCCTTTACTTCAAAGTCAAAGCATTTGTTTTAGGAAACAATTCAGGCAATACAAGCCACAAACACTTCTTAAAATTAAAGTAATTTTTATAGTTTTTTACTATTATCATGTGCTCTATACAAAGCAACCCACAAAGTAAATCCAGACTGGTTGAAATCCAACAGCTGGATGGGTAACTGGTACAAGAAATGGAAGCTGCATGAACCTTTGCCCTGGTTGTTAGTTGATTACTGGACACAATTTAAGATTAAGGGGATAAAAGTGGAGGAAAGGGACAAAATATATGTCATGGTGCCATGAAGGAAACACCATAATTTTCATGTTTGCCAGAGGTTAGGTTACACGTTATAAGGATAGGATTTGCATCATTGCTATACACTAGTTGTGTTTGTCTTCATGTCAATGCTACTTATGATGTTAGAATAGGCATTTATATCCTTTGATGATTTAGGACTTTGTTATTGGAAGGATTATCATTCTCACTATGAACTTGTCCAGTCATCAAGTTCTGAGGAAGAGTTCCAGCAAAAGAGGCTCTTCCTATCAAAACTTCCTTTAATTAGTATTTAGCAGAGGGTTTTCCACTATTGTAATGGTATGTATATTTGAGGGATGTGGTGGCTCACTGGCTAAGATGCTGAATTTGTCAATCAGAAAGGTCAGCAATTCAAATCCCTAGCACCGCATAACGGAGTGAGCTCCCGTTACTTGTCCCAGCTTCTGCCAACCTAGCAGTTCAAAAGCTAGGTTCTATGCGCCTTCGACGTTTAGTCATGCTGGCCACATGACCATGGAGACATCTTTGGGCAGTGCTGGCTCTTTGGCTTTGAAACGGAGATGAGCACCTCCCCATAGAGTTGAGAATGACTAACATATATGTGCACGGAGAACCTTTATCTAACGGTATTGTAGGACTAGCCCTCAGAGACAGGAGGAAGAGCCACAGACTAATCAACCATCCTGTAAATCAGGGATCTCCAACATTTGGCAATTTTAAGACTTGTGGACTTCAAGTCCCAGAATTTGCCAGCCAGCATGGAGGATTAGGAATTCTAGGAGTTGAAGTCCACAAGTCTTAAAATTGCCATGGTTTGGAGACCCTTGCTGTAAATGACAGCTCAGTCCACAGAAGCAGAGGAGTCATGGGAAGCGTCTCAAAAGGGCCCTGGCTAGTTTTCTGGAGAGTAAAAGGAAAGGAAGGGAGCAATACTTTCAGACTTGTAAGATTCTATTAACATAATCTTATAATAAAGATAGAGATAATATTCATTGATTGGCTACTTCAGAGTGCTGAAACATGTGCTATTCCAGGGCTATGGAATATAGACTCACCTCCAGCAGCTTTTAGAAAATCTGTAAAGGCTGGTTTGCCTTCTCTCTCCCCCCCCCTTCCTGGCTTGTTCATCAGTTAATTTTAGCATTAATTTTGTGTTTTCAGTTTGGGTCAGGATCTTATTTTCTTTTATTAGTCAAGCTAGAAGAACCACTTGAGTAAAAAGGCTGGATATAAATCAAATCAATAAATGTTTAAACAATCCATCAGTCATCATATCCGATGTGATCATTAAAAAAAATTCTGGAGCTGCAATTTTATTTTTACTGTGAAGCCCTTTATACCCCTGATAGCAAGGTTTTTGGAGTTATTTATAACTAGTATTTCCCCACCAGGAAGAATAGTGAAAGGTCAAAATGACCCTGTTAAATCATTCTGTATTTGCACAGAGAAGATTATTATTTGCTGTTTGGTACAGTAATTCAGTTTTATCTCCTGATCTGCACAAGCAAATTAAAATGGAATTAAATAGATCCCAAGCTACCCCTTAAAGGGAAACAAGAGAAAGAAAGAAAAACTGGCTATTACTGAAGGAGAATCAAAGTGGGAAAAGATCCAGCAAGGAATGTTGTAGAGTTTGTTGCTGTGGCAATTACTGATTTAGTTCATAATGAACTAAGCAGAAATGATGTTTCAATAGGTTTGCACAGTATTGTGCTGCTACGATACCAAAATAAATAAGTTGCCCCATACCTAAATTTGTCATCCAATGTCTCCCCCTCTGAGATGCAGTTCTGTTTTTTTAATCTCATTCTTGGGGCATTTTAACTGCCTTTCTTTTGGAAAAAATTAGCAGTTTGTTTGTTTGTTTGTTTGTTTGTTATGATTTTCCTCCATTTACATTTCTTTTGTTCCAAACAAATGAAATGCATTTTTCATCGGCTAATACTGGGCGGTCTGAATATTTCCTAAGAACAGCACACCAAATCTCTCTGGTGTGTGTGTGTGTGTGTGTGTGTGTGTGTGTGTGTGTGTGTTTGTGACTGACCATCCTGTTCCACAAATCTATGCAAAGAATATTTTTTATTGGAATATTCTTTATTGGCCAAGTGTTTATTGAACACATAGGGAATTTGTCTCTGGTGCATAAGCTCTCAGTGTATATACAAACAGCAAAGTGGTAAGTCATAGATCATAAATCATAAGATACAATCATAGATCATAAGAGACAAACAACAAAGTGATAAATCATAAGATAACAATAGGAAAAGGTAGTAGGAAAGATGAGAAGATGAGAAGGATAATACTCCTACTACATGGTTAGATATCCTTAGGCATAAGACAGTGCTGTGGGAATTAAATGTTTAGCAGAGGGATGGCATGGGGGGGAAAACTGTCTTTGTGTTAAGTTGTTTTGGTATGCAATGCCCTATAGCCACATCCTGAGGGGAGAAATTGAAACGGTTTATGCCCAGGATGTGAGGACTCTCTAGATATTTCCTCAACCCATTTCCTGGCTCATGCAGTATGCAGGTCCTCAATGGAACAACTACATCTTTATTCTAAGGAAGGAATACAGATGCAAACAGCAAGCAAACATGCAACAGAATCACATAATGATAGGTTTCCTGCAACTAGGAAGATGCAGGGAAAGCCACCAAATCACAACAGAAACGTACACCCTTCCCAGATTTGTGCCCCACTGCTCCTCAACATGAACTTTTTGGATTTCAAAGGCAAAAAGCTTTTCTCTATCCATTGCCTAGGGAAGATTTGATATTTGACAACTTTACAGTAGTAGCAGTCAACACTGGACAGCTCACACGCAGTGGCAGCCAACATTTTGAAAGTATCTGGCATACAGCAGCTTGTATTTAACTGTACTTGACAGCTGACATGGCAGCAGCTGTCGGAAGCAACTGAGCGCTCACAGACAAAAAGGAAAGGAGAAAAGTAAGCAAATTTTCTACACACGGATGAGGTAGTGTCAGGAAAAAAAGAATGCTGGCTTAGCTGTCTTCTTGATTGGTTAGGGTTTGTTTTATTTATTTTTTTAAATCAGAAGAGAACAGTTTTGGGAAGAGATTATCAAAATAAAGGATTGCCCTCCTGAATTTGGTGTGATGCTGGGACCTGGTTTTTTATTTTTGTTTTTAAAAAGCTAAAGCATATTGAGTCAGACATTAGGCTGCTGTCTGTCTTAGGCTGTGAATTTAATTCTGACCATCAAACTTGATGAATGTGAAAGCCAACACCAGCTAAAGAATTGCCAGCTATGAAACTACCACAACTCCAGATATAAGCATAGAAGAGAAGGCATGCTTTGTTCCAAGCCTTTCCTGACAAACCTAATAGAGACTCAAAAACTACTTATTGAGCCGAAAGAAAACCTAGAGCCTCTATCCAAAAAGACTTCATAGAGAATTCTGATCTAGACTAGCATTTTCAGAAAAGATGTTAAAGAGTTATCTTTCTTCCAGACCTACCAACCTGATTTCATTTAGGGATAGTCAATAGTACTAGTTTATCATCAATAGTTGTATAGAGTAACACGACTGCTTTTTCAAAGCACATGAGACAACAGGCCTGCTCAAGTATAACTCCTGGTATTTTCCCAAAAAAATGTTCCGTGGCCAATGCACAAAGCTATTATATTGATTGAAAGAAGCAATGGTTAGGTTTCCCAAAACACCTTCCGCTGTGCAACCTCTCTGACTGCAGCTTATCAGCCATGTTAGGCTTGGAGAAGAATTCCAGGCAAAGAAAGTGCTGTACTTTCCAAGTCGGATCCCAGAAGGAATGTGGTGGGGTTGATATGATAGAAGTGTTCCAATATTTAAGTGGTTGTCACAAAGAAGAGGGAGTCAACCTATTCTCCAAAGCACCTGAAGGCAGGACAAGAACCGAGGGATGGAAACCAATCAACCAGAGAAACAACCTAGAACTAAGGCGAAATTTCCTGACAGAACAATCAAACAGTGGAACGACTTGCCTCCAGAAGTTGTGAGTGATCCAATACTGGAGGTTTTAAAGAAGCAATTTGGCAATCATTTGTTTGAAATGGTATAGGGTCTTCTGCTTGAGTAGGGGGTTGGACTAGAAGATCTCCACAGTCCAGTGGTGGGTTTCAACATTTTTTAGAACCTATTATGTAAGTGTGGCCTGTTTTGTGGGAGTGGCTTGGTGGTCATGTGACCGGGTGGGCGTTGCTTGGCAGTTGTGTGATCGTGTGGGTGTGGCAAACTGGGAAAATGTGGTGAAACTCACTTAACAATGCTCTTGCTTCACAACCATGGGCCTCCAGAAGAACAGGTACCAGGGAGGCATGCTAAATTTCATGAAGCGGTACAGGCGTACCAGTACATACCGCTGAAACCCGTAATATTATATCATAATATCTTGCAAAACAGAGAAAGGCACAATAAAAAGGAAAATCTAAGAGGTTATTTAAAATAATAAGATAATTAAATGAAGTGCTAATGTCTTTAGCTCTTTCCCGCCTTCATTAAGCCGTTCTTTCAGTAGAGTATATTGAAAGGAGACTAAAAACATAGCAAAATTTTACTGTGTTATCTCGCACCAGTACAATTGGTAGACCGCTTAGCACTCTGTCTCTCTCTGTCTCTGTCTCCCTCTGTGTATTGATATAGATATGTAGATGTAGATTTATAGAGTTAGATATAAATTTCTGCATTAGAACTGCCAGTTCTCAAGCATCCTCTGTACCAAGATAGTTTGCAAAAGATGAGATGGGATACGGAGCAGGGGACAGACTGCACTGCAGCTTGGAGAAACTGCTATTTCCTCTTATCATCAAAAACTGTCTTCTCTATCACTTGACAGAGGAAACTGTGTTAAGAAGCGAGACCAGCAACATCAACAGGATCAATAAAAACAGGCACCAGAAAAAAAAGTATCTTAAAAGCATACTTCCATGTCTACCAGGGATTCCCTAAGAACACATGCAATACTTGAAAAAGTTATGAAGTTGGTGTTACATTAAGCAATCCAATTAATGACCACAGTGACTTACAACTGTATTATGGTCATGAATGAAGGAAAACCTACAGTTAAGAATAGGAGAAATGCAATTTTAGCCTATCCAGAATGCAATAGGTAGGGTAGAACATGCCTAGTGCTCAGGCAAAAAAGCTTCAGAGCTGCTAATCTTGTCAGAATTTATTTCTTAATTACTATTCTTTATAATCTACTGCTAGCGAACAATGATTTTTTTTTTTTTTGAATAACCAGTGATTTGGAAGTGAGAAATATTTGAAGGTTTCCCCACATTTAGAAGCACACTGTCAGCACCTCTCCATTAGATAATTAGGAAAGAAAGACCACGAGACTCCATGTGTGGAAATCAAGTGTACTTTTACTAATTATAAATGATTAAAGGCATAGCGGAGCGAAATCTGAATATTTAGGCGCGAAAGCGATTGATATATAGAATAGCCCATTCCCCTCCCCTTGGCATCATAGTTACAGTCCAATCATAATTCTTCCAAGTGTCAGGTGTGAGATAACTTCAAAAGGCATCACGAAGATGGAATGTCGGTGCCGTTAGTCCTAGCGGGAATCTCCCACGCATGCGTAGTCCGACCAGCAGCTGAACTCCAGAACCTTCCTCCAGCACAATGAGTAACCCCTCCCAAATACCATGCCCTCCCTCCCCATTTCATGGCAGCCGAAGCAACAGCAAAGCAGAGGCTGACATCCGGCCGTCCCCCGGAAAAAGGCAGTCAGGCCTGGAAAACGACAAAACACAAACAAACAGACAAACAACAAAAACAGAAGAGAAAAAAAGGGGGGGAGAAAAAGTCAAGGCTTGTCAGGATAAGCAGAATAAAACTGCCGAAGCCGCCGGGGGGCACGAACATGGGACTTGTCAACCCATTCGGTATGAGATGGGGGGAAATGCTTCCAAGCCACTAGGTACTGGATTCGATTCCGCCGCCGTCGAGAGTCCAATATCTCACGAACTTCAAAATGGCATTCACCATCAACCAACAGGGGGGCAGGCGGAGGGTCGACAGGCAGACGTAAAGCAGAAACACGAACAGGCTTAATGAGGTTAATGTGGAACACGGGATGAACACGGTTGAGATGCTTGGGCAGCTGCAAATGAACTGAAACAGGATTGATGACCCTGATGATGGGGAACGGACCCACGTACTTAGGTCCCAATTTCTTCGACTTTTGTGTAGTTTGAAGGAACTTCGTGGACAAATAAACCAGGTCACCCTCCCTGTACTGGTAAGGTTGTGCACGCTTCTTATCCGCCTGTTTCTTATGAGCACGATGTGCAGCATCCAAAGTACTAAGAGTCAAAGGCCAAACATGGCTCAAGCGTTCGCTCCAATCAGCGATGGAAGAAACTTGTGGTTGTTCACGAGGAAGTTTAGGAATAGGAACAAAATCCTGACCAAAAACAACACGAAAAGGAGTGAAACCAGTGCTGCTATGGACAGAATTATTGTAGGCCACTTCAGCGTGCGGCAGCAAATCCACCCAATCATCCTGCTGATAATTGATGAAACAACGTAAATATTGCTCTAGAACAGAATTAGTCCTCTCGCAAGCCCCATTAGTCTGAGGGTGGTGGGGGAGCTTAGTCCCTGGGCGGAGCCAATGCGTTTAAGAAATTCCTTCCAGAAAGCAGAAGTGAACTGGACACCTCTATCGGAAATGATGCGATCAGGCACCCCGTGCAAACGGTAAATGTGGGAAATGAAGAGTTTAGCCAGTGCCTTTGCAGAAGGAATTTTGTGGCACGGAATAAAATGAACTTGTTTTGAAAATAAGTCTGTAACCACCCAAATGACGGTGTGCCCCTGGCTTTCGGGAAGTTCGACGATGAAGTCCATAGAAATTTCCTTCCAAGGGGCGACAGGGCGGGCTACGGATTGAAGTAGGCCTTGCGGCTTTCCAGGTGGCCATTTAGCGGTTGCACAGACCGGACAACTGGCAACATAAAGTTCAATGTCCTTTTTCAAAGAGGGCCACCAAAACTGCCTCTTCACCAGATGCAATGTCTTTACAAACCCAAAGTGACCCACCAACTTAGAATCGTGAGCCCGTTGGAGGACGACGAGACGAAGAGAGACTGGGACGTAGAGCTTAGCTCCTATCCATGGTAAATCGTCCCTCATTGTGCATTCATCCTGATGCTGCTGGAACCAGTCATCCTGGGGAAGGACCTGTTTGAGGTCAGAAAGGAAATCCTGAGGCACCTCCACTTTCGAACGTGCCTGCTGTCGAGTGACCACTGGAGCTGCAAGGCTGGATGTGGGAACAACAGGCTGAACAATACTCAGTTTAGAGCAGTTGTATTGAGGGAGTCAGGACAAAGCATCAGCCATGAAATTCTTTCCTTCCGGGATGTACTTGAGTGTAAAATTGAAGCGGTTGAAATGCTGAGCCCAGCGCATCTGCTTAGGGGATAGGCGGCGTGGAGTCCTCAAAGCCTCTAAATTTTTGTGGTCAGTCCACACCTCAAAAGGGTGTTTAGCGCCTTCTACAAAGTGGCGCCACGTGGCCAAGGCCCAGCGTACGGCAAATGCCTCTTTCTCCCAGATTGCCCAACGTCTTTCAGTGTCTGTGAGCTTGCGGGAGGTGTAAGCACAAGGTTGCAAATTACCTTGGTCGTTGGCTTGAAGCAAGACGGCCCCAACAGCCACGTCGCTGGCATTGGCTTGGACGACGAAAGGCTTGTCCATGTCTGGATGCTTCAGAACTGGTTCCGCTGCAAAGAGGTGCTTCAGCTTCTCGAAAATGGCTTGACACTCCATGGTCCAATCCAGTGGTTTGCTAGGCTTAGGTTTAGGCCCACCTTTGGACTTCAACAAGTTAGTGATAGGAAGTGCAATTTTGGCAAAAGAAGGAATGAACTGACGATAGAAATTGGCAAAACCCAAAAACTTTTGCAATTGTCTGCATGTACGGGGTGCCTCCCACTCAGTGACCGCTTTCACCTTTCCAGGGTCCATCTCAATGCCAGCGGGGGAGATGCGATATCCCAGGTAGTCAATCTTTGCCTGGTGAAATTCACACTTGGACAATTTTGCATATAGTTCAGCGGCCCTGAGCTTTTTCAAGACAGTGCGGACCAAAGCGACGTGTTCGTCATAAGTCTGAGTGTAAATAAGGATATCGTCCAAACATACGATAACGCCTTTGTAAAGGTGGTCATGCAAAATCTCATTAATTAATTGCATGAAAACTGCTGGCGCCCCCTGCAGGCCAAAGGGCATCACTCGAAACTGGAAGCAACCGAGAGGGCAGTTGAAAGCAGTTTTCCACTCATCCCCCTCCTTTATGCGGACCCTGTAGTACGCCTCCCTGAGGTCTAGTTTAGTGAAGATGCGGCCCTTCCCCAACTGGGCTAACATGTCCATTAGTGGCAAAGGGTAAAGATTTTGGGCAGAGATACCATTCAGGTTTTTGAAATTAACACATAATCTCAGGGAGCCATCCTTCTCTCTGAATAACACGGGTGCAGCAACTTTGGGTCGTGCTGGCTCGATAAAACCTCTTTCCAAGTTTTTATCAATGAATTTTCTCATTTCCTCCATCTCTCTAGGGGACATGGAATATATTTGGGGCTTTGGAAGCTTAACACCGGGCAAAATGTCGATGGAGAAATCAGTAGGTCTGTGGGGCGGAAGTTTATCTGAAGATTTCGGACTGAAAACTCCCCTTAGGTCCCAATACACTTTTGGAATCTTCTCCTCTCCTTCAATCCTCTCCTGACCCCTGGCGGCCAAAACGGGGCTGCAGCCAGCAGGCTCTGGGGAAACGCCCTCCCCATCAGGAGGTGTGCTTGACTGAATGCACAGCCACCCCTCCCTCCAATTTATGCGAGGGTTCCACTTTTGAAGCCAGGGGAGGCCTAAAATGAGGGGTCTGTCCATTCCAGGAGCCACAATAAAAGAGATTAATTCTATGTGGGTGCCCATTTTCATTTCTAGAGGTTCAGTATAGAAATGGGCTGGGCCACCCCCTGCTATGGAACCATCTATTTGGCAAAAGACAATAGGGGTTTTCAAAGTTTTTAATTTGAGGCCCAGTTTCTCCACCATTGCAGGATTGATCATGTAGCGGGAACAGCCCGAGTCAAGGAGGGCAGGAAGCTGCTCTGACACCCCATCGGGCGGTACCCTTAATTCTATTGGAATCAGCATGGGGCCTTTGTTTGAACTCACCCAGCGATGCGAGGCATCGTCATCGGAGTCCTCAGAGGAGCTGGTGGAGGCGTCAGCTTCTCCCTCCACGTTCTGCATGAACCGCGGGGGGGGGGATGGTGTCAGCAGCGAAAGCAGCCTCTTTCTTCTTTTTGTCTGGGCCTTGTTTGTTTTCCCTTCCCTCTTGGCAGGGGCCGGGGCGGTCGTGGGGAGCTTAGCGCGACACTCTGGAGCGCGGTGGCCTGCCCTCCTGCAACGGAAACAAGTTAACGGTTTGGCTTTGCCTGTGGAGGGTCCCTTTCCTTCACCCCTGATTTGGAAAGGGGGCTTCCGAGTTGGTGGGGGTGATTTCTCAGCTCTTTCTCTCTCTCTTTCATCTCTTGCATGTTGCAGTCTAATCAAATCAAGCTCAATGTCTGCTGCATTTTCATACCAAGCAGTAACGCGCTTGGGAAGGTGACGATTAACACACTGTTGATAAATGTCCTCATTTAATCCTAACGCAAATTGGTCCAGAAGGGCCTCTTGGGACCACCCTCTCATATAAGCAGAAAGTTGTTGAAACTCCTGAATATATTGAGACACTGGTCTATCCCCTTGTCTCAGGGTCATAAATTTCAACTTTCCCCATTTCTCAGTCAGGGGGTCATCAAATCTTCTCTTAAACGCAGTCATAAAAGCATCAAAGTCCCTCAGGAGGGGGGAGTTGCTTTGGTGTAGACTTAAGCACCATTCGGCCGCCTCCTCTTCCAAAGCAAGCAACACCATTCGGACTTTTATGTCATCCGATTCTAATTCGGGGCCATAAACTTCCATAAAGTTATAAACTTGCATAATGAAGAGGCCCAGTTTTTTCGGATTCCCGTCATATTTCACAGTTAAGGGAGGGATTTTTGCCATTCTTCATCTTCTAGGGGGGTCCCCAGCTCTGGCAACTGCCCTGGCTGGGGGGGGGGGAGAAATGGTTTCTGGGTTAGTTTGCTCCCATCCCCCCATGGCCTCTTCACCCTCCCCGAATTTTTGCATAGAGTACCTTTGTTCAAAGTCCTCCATTTGATCTCTTTCTCGGGGCCTTCGTTCGGGCAAGATTTGTCCCATCTCAAGTGGCTTCGCCTGATGTTTTCTCCTGGTAACTCCAGCATCCCAACTTGCGCTGTCCTCCTTTTGTCCCACAGTCAAGGACCAACGGGGGGGGGGGATCGCAGGGCCCGCTATTTCCAACTCAGCCATTCTCTCAGGTAATGATGGATCAGTGGTTTCCTTTTCAATTTCTTCATTGCTTGCATGCAAAGACATCGTCCTAGTTTCTTCTTGAAAGTACACCCCCCACGGAAGGTTGAAATCTCCTGGTGGGGTGCGAGTGAGATTTCGCTTACTGTCAGCACCTCTCCATTAGATAATTAGGAAAGAAAGACCACGAGACTCCATGTGTGGAAATCAAGTGTACTTTTACTAATTATAAATGATTAAAGGCATAGCGGAGCGAAATCTGAATATTTAGGCGCGAAAGCGATTGATATATAGAATAGCCCATTCCCCTCCCCTTGGCATCACAGTTACAGTCCAATCATAATTCTTCCAAGTGTCAGGTGTGAGATAACTTCAAAAGGCATCACGAAGATGGAATGTCGGTGTCGTTAGTCCTGGCGGGAATCTCCCACGCATGCGTAGTCCGACCAGCAGCTGAACTCCAGAACCTTCCTCCAGCACAATGAGTAACCCCTCCCAAATACCATGCCCTCCCTCCCCGTTTCATGGCAGCCGAAGCAACAGCAAAGCAGAGGCTGACACACATAGTGCTCTAGCTCAATTCTGATTTAACTTTAAGCAGTAAATGTAAAAGCTTGACCAGTCAGCGGAACAAAATATAATGCTATTACTCAGCAGCAAAGCAGAAAAGAAAGGTAAACTAAACAGGATGAGGAAAAATTCTGTGCCAGGGCAATTTAGGCAGGGATTAGCATTAGAATTTAAGAACAGACAATAGCCTAGGCATTGGTATTTGAACATGGATCTAACATTTATATTTTACTGTGTTTTATTACATAGATGAAATTTTAATAAATATTGCTAGTCCATGTATGACATGACACAGGCTTAATAAATAAACATAAACACACACACCCCTGCAAACTGGGATTTGAAAGAAAATAAGAATTTGTTCTGTTTTTGTGAAGCATGTGGTTTCACATTTCACTGTATGTGAAGTAAAAGTTGTGAAGCAGGTTACTTTGAACCAGGTGTCTATTTTGTATGTGTGTGTCTATGTGTGTGTGTTTAAAGCGGGTGTTTAAACACACACAAACCTCAAATTGTAGATCAGATCATGACCGGCTGTAAATTGAGGGCATATGCAGTACCCGATTTTTTAATATAAATGATGCTTCGCTTCAATGGTTAAATGGCCTAGACCAGTGTTTTTCAACCTTTTTTGTGCAAAGGCACACTTTTTTCATGAAAAAAATCACGAGGCACACCACCATTAGAAAATGTTAACAAAATTTAACTCTGTGCCTATATTGACTATAGGCAAGTGTTTTTCCCACGGCACACCTTACACTATGTCACGGCACACTAGTGTGCCGCGGCAGTGGTTGAAAAACACTGGCCTAGAGATTTGAACATAGATTTAACCTATTTGTGTTTTCTTAATGTAGATGAAATGTTAATATATATTGCTAGTCCATGTACACCCCATAGGCTAAATAAATACACACACACACACACACACACACACAGATGGTATTTTATCACCATCATCATCCTATTCATTGCTATTTATGGGATTTTGTGTTTGTGTGTCTGTCTTCACTGCAAAAGAGGGTGCCAACCATTGAAAACGCCTCCTGTCTGAGCCTGAGGGGGGAACTCCAGGAGGACAAACGGCCTGGACTGCAGGTCTCTCTCCTCTCAGGCCTGATTTTGCGGCCCTGTGTTGGGAAAGGAGGAGGCCATTTCCTGTTGCCCAGAAATTCACTGAGTGCTGATTGGACCTTAGGACCACCAATCAAAGGAGGCTAACACTGGGCTCCTCCTCCTGGTTGATATTCTTGGAGAGAAGAGAAGAGAGAAATTTGGGAGCTGCGAGTGGAAAGAAAGATGGGAGCAAAGCCTGGAGTCTTAGCCCTGGGAAAGCATATAAGAGGGATAGAGGTGGTTCTTGACTTACAACCACAATTGAGCCCAAAGTTTCTGTTCTTAAGTGAGATATTTGCTAACTGAGTTTTGCCCCATTTTACTACCTTTCTTGCCATTGTTGTTAAGTAAATCACTGTAAGGGATAAGTTATTAATATGGTTGTTAAGTGAATCTGGCTTGTGCATTTATTTTGCTTTTCAAATGGTTGCAAATGGTGATCACATGACCTTGGGACACAGAAATGGTCATAAGTATGAACCAATTGCCAAACATGTGAATTTTGATCACAAGATCAAGGGACTTCCTCAAAGGTCATAAGTTTGAAAAGTTTTTTCAGTGCCATTGTAACTTTCAGCAGTCACTAAATGAACTCTTGTAAGTCAACGACTACCTGTCCTACGTCTCCCTAATCCTGTTTCCGATACTTTGCCTCAACTTTCCTTTGAAATTTCTCTAATCTCTTCGCAACTCTGAAGCCCATCCTTCGGGAATGGAGTCGTCATGATAACAGTTTATTCCCATTTTTGGCATTAAATCAAAGTTAGATATTTTTATAAACTCAGAGCAGATACAAGGACAGCATTTAAAAATGAAAAAAAAGAGAATTCTCCCATTGCAGGAAGAAAAAAAAGTCATATCTATATGAAACCATAGACATTTTAGCAGTAAACATGAAAACGGATTTGAAAGAAAATAAGAATTTGTTCTGTTTTGGTGAAGCATGTGGTTTCATATTTCACTGTATGAAGCTGGTTACCTTAAACCGGATGTCTATTATTATTTTTTTCTTTTTTTTCCTAGTGCATGATATTTAGAAATATAAAATATAATATATTTGCTACTAGCAAGCCGAATCTGGAAGAAAGAAATAATGTATCCATTTATTAGGGCAGCGAATGCTTCAAAATTTTTAGAAAACATTTAAGTACAGCGTCTCTCTCCTGGTCATTAAAATTGTGTAACTTTTTTCTCTTTCAGCTTGAAGTCACATCAGTAATGATAGTCCTCAACTTAAGACTGCAATTGAGCCCTGAATGACAGCTGTAGGTTGTTGCAGTGGTAAGTCGAGTCATGATGTGACTGGACCCAAATTGGGTTTCAAAATTTTTTACAACCTATTCTGTAGGTGTGGCCTGTTTTGTGGGAGTGGTTTGGCAGTCTTGTGACCAGGTGGGCATGGTGAAACTCACTTAACAACGCTCTTGCTTCGCAACAAAAATTTTGGGCTTAATTGTAGTCATAAGTTCTTTCTTTCTTTCTTTCTTTCTTTCTTTCTTTTCTTCTTTCCTTCCTTCCTTTTGTCTCTCTCTCCCTTTTTCTTTCTTTTGCTCTCTTCCACTTTCTTTTTCTTTTTTCTTTCTTCTTTCTTTCTTTCTTTCTTTCTTTCTTTCTTTCTTTCTTCCTTTCTCTTTTTTTCTTTCTCTTTCTCTCTATATCTTTCTCTCTCTCTCTTTTTCTCTCTCTACCTCCATTCCTTCCTTCCTTCCTTTCTTGTGTGTATCTCTCAAACTTTCTTTCTTCCTTCCTTCCTTCTTTCCTTCCTTCCTTTCTCTCTTCCTTTCTCTTTTTCTCTCTCTCCCCCAAACCTTTCTCTCTCACCCACACATCCCTTCCAATTATATTCATAGATATATTCTATGACCTAAAACTGGTGCCCAATAAATCCTACCATGTTTCCACAAAAATAAGAGCCTGTCTTATATTTTTGGACCCCAAAATAAACACTTGGCCTTATTTTGGGGGAGGTCTTACTATTTTGGGGTGCAACTTGGGGGTGGCAGGTGGGGAGGGGAGAAGCGAGACACACATTTTACCTGAATTCCAGCTCCATCAATGGCGAGAAATATGACAGAGTTGGAAGTCAGCAAGATGTGTTTCTTGCTTCTCCCATGCCCCGCCCCACCTGCCACCCCCAAGTTGCATCCAGAAAGGGGTAGGAAACCCTGTTGTGCATGGTGAGGGGCAGGAAGCGAGAGGGTGAGGCAGACCAGGGGAGGGAGCCTTCTGGTATGGGGCCTCTGGAAGAATGGGTACAGGGACTAAATTTCACGAAGGTGTACAGGCGTACCGGTGCATACCCACTGAAAACCACCCCTCAACAGTCCCCTCCAATTCTTGTTATTTATTTTTTTTAATTCTGTTATGTGGTAGCTAAGTAAGAGCCAAGGTGGCGCAGTGGTTAAATGCAGCACTGCAGGCTACTGCTAGATCAGCAGGTCAGCGGTTCAAATCTCACCGGCTCAGGGTTGACTCAGCCTTCCATCCTTCCGAGGTGGGTAAAATGAGGACCCAGATTGTTGGGGGCAATATGCTGACTCTCTGTAAACCGCTTAGAGAGGCCTGAAAGGCCTATGAAGCGGTATATAAGTCTACTGCTATTGCTATTGCTATTGCTAAGTCTGATTCGTTCAAGCAAGGAAGAATACTTTGTGTGTAGCCAGTCACTTCCTCAGATATGTCTAGTCTCCCAAAGATCTGTCATTATGAACTGAACAACAAAACCTGAATAATATTCTAGATTGCCTAATGAAATAAAATAGGTTCCTCTAACTCCTAAAAGGGACAGTTTGGCAGTATATATTAAGATCTATCCAGTGTCCTATATTGAATTGACTCAGATAAATGTGAATAATAGTAGTAGTTGCCCATAAAAAAGTTAAAAACATGTTCGTTTGCCAATTCCTGCACTGTCTTATCTTTCTCCCTTTTCTCCCCTTTCACCCTTTTAACATGTGCCAGTTTAACAAGCAGTTTATAATCTTTTATCTAAGAAGAAGATACTTCAAATCTTTATTAATGCCTATGGCACTTGCCAACAACAAAAACAGCACAATGAATAACTTCAGTGTAACCATAACAATTCCAAGACATATTTTTTTTTAAAAAAGAAAATAATTAATCAACATTCCTATCCAATCTTGAAACATCTGGATTAATTATAGTGACAATTTTGATTCACCTTTAATGTAGGCACAACGGTTTCAAAGAAACCAGTTTTTTTGTTTTGCAGCTTTCTTCTGCTTAAGCTCACCATGCTTTAAAATATTGCATTGATTCATTCTCAGGGCAGATAAACACACACACCAACAACACGCACATGCTTAATGAAAGGGTTAAGCACAGAAAATGGATTGGAATAGAAGCCCTAAAGCGTAGCCCAAACTTCTAGCCCAGAATGCAAAACAGCAGACAGCAGCTTCAAAGAGAAAATGCTTTCCCTTAAGGGTTAAGGTAAAATTGGAGTTGGGCAAACCTCAAAGGGATTTCCCAACTTCCAAACATTGCGTATGTTTGGATTTGGAATTGAATTTGGCTCTCTTGATAGGCATTCGTGCCACATGGTGTGAATTGCATTAGCCACAAAAGGGGTTCAAAAAAGGGGGAATAGAGAGACCAAAGGGAGTTAAAGTACATAAAATATATAAATGTATGTGATTAGACTCTTATTTCCTATTCGTTTACTATAAGCATTCTTTTTTCTAATAATTACTGCTGCTGCTAAAAATCCATCATTCTATTGTTTTACTTTGTAAAAGTAAAGGGTTTTGTTTTTCCTTTATGATGAGATTTCAGTTCCAATGGGAATGCTGCTGGCTGTAGCAGAAGTTAAACAGCAATAGAAGGAGAGAGATAATTAAGTGGTCATGAAAATTGCACAGAAAACTCAAAATGTGCTAAGGTAGCTTCCATCTTTGCAAGGCCCCTTTAGGTTTCTTCAGTGGCCTTGAGCAAACCAACTAATCTCTCAAGATGGTTTCTGCAAGGAGATAAAATCTAAGTTTGCTAGCTGTAATTTTATTTATTAGATGTTTTTTATCCCATCTTTATTATTTTCATAAATAACTCAAGGCAGTGAACATATCTAAAAACTCAAAGATGTTCTTGATGGTATAATATATTTAATGCCAGTGTTTCCAGTGGAACATTTTTCAGTCAAAAACCCTGAGTTATTTTATTGTATTAGCTAAATAAGATAACTGTACAACCTGTCTAAAGTTTCAGTCTTTTTCTCCATCTACAAAAAAGCATTTCTTAGTAACATTCCTTCAGTTTGCATATTTTGTCTGTTCAACAACTTTAAGTCTTTCTGTTTGCTTCTCTACTTACATTGTTTAATTCCACATCTGTTCATGTGTCTTTTTAAAAAATAAATTTAACTTGACCAAATAAGTTTCCTGAAAAATTTATAATTAATCTATATAATTTAAAAGTTCCTTATAAATGCCCTGAATGTAAGGAAATTGGTTGTTACACCAGTTTGCAGGCTGAGTTTTGTTTGGTCCTGCCCTGGTGCTGCTTGGCTTGGTAACCACTTGGTTACTAGTGGTTAATATTATCTATATTGATTCTCAATGGAGGGTCGGAGACCTCTGAAGGATGTGGATCTATCACAGAAGCATCCCTGGTAAACCCTAGAGATACGTAATCTGTCTCAACAGGTTGGGTTTGGATACTCTGATACCTGTGTTTCTTCTTCAGAACCTGTCCCTGTTTATCATTTCACACGGTCATTTGTCATCCAACTTCTTCTGTCTTCTACTATTTGTTCAAGTTTCTTTTTGGACTGAATATTCATTGACTTTCTTGTTTGTGGGTGTAGAAGAGTTTTAACTAACCTACTGATTTGCTCATAGTTTGTCATGAATGTGTTCTTCAGGCTGTAAACGATTATGGGCAGCCATCTCTGCCCTCACTCATCAGCCCATGAACTGGACTCTGATTCAGTCTCTGTGAGAGGTGTTCTGATGAACTAAGATGCAGTCAAATCCAGCTTTTGGGATCCTCTGCTAGACTGGAAATTTCACCTTTCCCTTATTCTGAAGATAAGAAGTTGAAGTTGTCTGATGCTGAAGCTTCCATTGCTTTTGGGAAGCTGCACGTTCTTCTACAGTAGTATGAATTGTGAACCATTATTCAAGAATGTTATCATAAATTCAGTAGCATGCCAAATCATTATTACATTTCCTTGTCACTGTTTCAGATTTGTGTCTGGCAATGTGTCTCCCCAACATTAGAATAATTATGTGTCTCCTCAAAATTAGAATAATTATAAGATACACTTTCTCCTTGCCCTCTAAACAAATCTACTTCTACCTTTTCCCAAGATGGACATGGTACTTCATGAGAATGCAAGATCTCCTTTTAAAGCTTGTCTTGCAATCAGTTATAAGTATCAGAATGTGTTATGCATGACTTCAGGTGCCCATTTATACTAAACCAATGCACACTTTCAAATATTTCCTGTAGAAATCTGTCAATTCCACATGGGAAGAATGTACTTGTTTCATCAAATCCTGCTACAATGCCTTAATTAAATCAGCCATGTTGTCCCTGAATACTAAGCTCTTTTCTCATTGAGATATAGGATATAGTCTCCCCTGATTCTCTCAGGTCAACCTTCAATGATATTATTCCTAAACATCTGTGAGGCTTTTGAGCAGTGGCTTCTTGCATTAACCATATATGAATATAATTGTACACATTGTACTCTGCCTGTGTGAAATGTTTACCTGGATGATGTACAGTGCATATACCATAATATTGTAACCTCATTTACATCATCTAAAGCCTCTTTGAGACACTTAAAAATCATCACATTCTCCAGAAGCTTATGGTGCAAATGAACCTGTACTGTCTGGCCAAATATAAGCTGATGGAAATGTTCCAGGCATATGCAATTACCCTAAATGCTCTTAACACAAGTTGTTTCCCAGAAGCATCACACAGAAATATTGAATATTGTGACCTTAGTCTTGCCAAATGCCTATTGATGACTTTCTGATAGCTCCCTAGAATTGCCTTTTGTGTCATCTATTGTAGTAATTCAATAGCAATAGCACTTAGACTTGTATACCGCTTCACAGTGCTTTACAGCCCTCTGTAAGCGGTTTACAGAGTTAGCATTTTGCCCCCAACAATCTAGGTGTTCATTTTACCCACCTCAGAAGCATGGAAGGCTGAGTCGACCTTGAGCCAATGAGTGGCAGTCAGCAGAGTTAGCCTGCAATACAGCATTCTAACTACTGCACCACCACGGCTCATTTTAAAATTTCAAAAGTATCAAGCCATTTGAAAATTATGCCAGATAAATATTCCAAGAATCTTTGTGGACTTTTTTTTCACATCTACAAGCCATAGCCCTGCTACACTGAGTTGACTGAGATAAATGTGAATACCATTCGTTGTTAATTAAAAATATGCCCCTTTGCCAGTTCCTGCACAATTTTATCTTTCTGCTTTTTCTCCCCTTTACCCCTTTTAACACGTGCCAATTTAAAAAGCAGTTCATAATCTTTTATCTAAGAAGAAGACGAGATTTCAAATTTTATTAATGCCCATGGCATTTGCAATCTTCTTAACTGGCATTTGAGTTCTCTATTCTCATTTGGTGGCCAAAGTTTATACACTATTTATACACCCTAACCCTAACCCCTCCCCCCTATAATGACTAATGATTTCTGGAAAGCCCATATACAAAGTACCTTCATCCACTGTTAGACAATTCATATTGGAGCCTAATAAAAGCCATATTTATCCATATTCCCTGATACGCTAATCCTTTTTTAAACCTTCTAAATCAGTGGTCACCAACCTTTTGGGCATCAGGGACCAGTTCCATGGAGACAGATTTTTCCACAGACCAGAGAGAGGCTGGTTACGTGTGCTGTCTGCTTCCCGCAGATGGGGCTTCGTTTGTTTGAGGAACTTGCTTTCTGGCATGCTGCGGCCTGGTGCCAGGCCATAGCCTGGGAGTTGGGAACCCCTGTTCTAAATTGTTCTCAGTCATGATAATACAATAGTCAGCTTCATTGGTGGGACTGCCACTTTCTAAGGGTTCTCCTGTAATTGTCCAAATTAGGCAACTCCCGTGCTGGAGCCAGTATTAAAAATAAATACTACAATAAGGGTATCTTTAAATTACTGTGATTAGCAGTGACAAAGTAAGCCTTAAAAGAAAGTAATGCTATAAAGGATAAACTGAGATTACCAAGGTCTATTAAAATGAACACAAGCCATAGTGGGTTAGCGAATTCTTCCTAACAGGTGTGGGGGGGGGGAGTGAAGTTTGAGGCTGGAGGAAATTTTTTGTTTTAATCAAAAAGGAACTTCCAGACTGTTTAGAAGTTGAGTCCAGCTGGCTGAGTTAATGAGAGCTCAGTTCAACAACCTGTGGAGAACCGCAGCCTGATTTATAGAAACAAAATTTATTCATCAGCAGTTTCAGTAGCAATCCGGAGCTGTTCTTCTTAACGTTGTGTCAAAGCCTGTCTTTCAATTTTTGGAAAGCTTTCTTCACTTACAAAAAAGGCTTTTGTTTTTCTACTCATTCTCACAATACTTTAGGATTCCTTTGAAGTTTTGGAGGTAGCTTCTCCCCCCCCCCCCCCAATGTACTGGAACAAATACATAAATGGGCACGTATAGAGTATAGCATTACGTCTCTTTATAGTAACAGAACTAGGAAAGTTCTTTTGCTTTCTAGGAGCCAGGTTATAGCAGTACCCTATATAATATATGCTATGCAGTATATAAATTAAATATAGTGTATGAAGTACCCAACATATAAATTTGATAAATGCTGCCCACCCATCCTTTAAATGGGATGAAATGTGCTAACTACCATCTTGCCTCCATAACCTAACTTCCCAATCACTGACAGATACCCATCTTCCCTGCAAGATAATGGGCAATAAAATCTAACAGATTGTATGCATTTTGAGATTATCCAGTGATTGAAATAAGAACACTATTTCAGTGTCAATACCGCTGTTAAGCCCCTCTTATTTATATACTGGCAATAACATGAAGGCAATTTAATAGGAACATTGTAGGAGCGGGGAGGGGGGGATGTTGCCAGTGCATGTTCGTGCTACAATGAAATATAAGTGGGAATTTGGTCTACATCTGGCATTTTCTGGAATGCCACACACAGACATCAGAGCTGACCTTGCAACCAAGATGACTGTGGACGTGGCAAAAGGGGACAATTGTACCTCCACGGCCCAGCTATTCCAACTGTGACATTGTTTGTGCCATGAAGAGATGCTGCTGCTTACCTGATGTGGTTGAAAGCCTCCAATCCTATATACATACAGTATGTCTTGTACAACTACATCACGTAGGGCTCTTTGATGTTTAATCGCTACATCGTATTCTGAAAGTACGTAGATAGTCAGTTAGATAAGCTGAAAACAACAATCCCCAAGCAAGGTTCCAAGACAACCTCAAGCACAAGCTTATGAATAATATTAAAGTAAAAGGGGATGGGGAAAGAGAAACACGTCTAATAAATACAAGGTAAAATTCCAAGCACTTAGAAATACCCTATTTTTAATTAGCTCTCTAACAGAAGTAGCTTCTGGCAAAGCTCAGCACTGCTGATATTATTTGTCCCAACCATATTGGCAGGTGCAGTCAGATCACCTACATTCCAATTTTACTTAAAAGATCACCTTATATCCCCAATCAAGCAACTTTCAACACAGGGAGAATTATTTTCCTTAACGTGTGGGCTTGATGAAATAAAAGATAATCAGTGTTCCTAAGCATAAATTCAGAGCAGGCACACTCTCAAATGCGAATAAAAGCCAGTGCATGTTATGGCAGCATTCCTCAAGCAAAGTTCTATATATACAGTGATGCTTTCAGTTACTTCCCATCTTTCAAGATGTTTTTTTCATGTTCCTCAAACTGAATGCGGCCGCGCGAGTGATAGTGGGCGCACCGCGGTTCGCCCACATAACACCCATCCTCCGCGAGCTGCACTGGCTACCTGTTGATCTCCGGGTGCGCTTCAGGGTACTGATGACCACCTTTAAAGCCCTTCATGGTAGTGGATCTGAGTACTTGAGAGACCGCCTTCTGCCGATTACCTCCCTCCGACCGATAAGATCGCACAGACTGGGCCTCCTCCGAATCCCATCCGCCAGTCAATGTCGACTGGCGACTACACAGAGGAGAGCCTTTTCTGTTGCAGCTCCGACCCTGTGGAACGATCTCCCCGTCGAGATACGCACCCTCACCACCGTCCAGGCCTTCTGCGTAGCCCTCAAGACCTGGCTCTCCCAACAGGCCTGGGGATAAGTCTCTAATTTGCCCCACCCGAGTGTTGAATGTTGTATGCAAGTTGTGTTTTTATTACTTTATTTGTTTGTATATTGTTTATTTTGATTTGCACCCCCTCCCTGGTGATTGTAAGCCGCCCTGAGTCCCCTCAGGGAAAAGGGCGGCCTATAAACCCTAATAAAAAAATATATGAAGAGTTGAGCCTGCTTTTATGAGGATGTCCACCACCTGCCTATTTTAAATCACAGGGACTATCTCCATGCATCTGAAGTATTCTTGCCAGTGAAAAAAATAAAGTGAATTATTCTGGGAAGTGAACAAAAAGGTTATTATGAACAGCAGAGAAGATGAATTTTGTGACTTCACCTAAAAAGTCTTAAATCTGAATCTTTGCAATAAGTTCCTGTCTTGTGGAGTATAGTGGGAAATGCAGGTAGTCCTCCACTTACAACAGTTCATTCAGTGACCAAAGTTACAATGGCACTGAAAAAAGTGACTTATGACCAATTTTCACACATAATCATTGCAGCATTCCTATGGTCGCATGATCAAAATTCAGATATTGGGCAACTGACTCATATCTATGACAGTTGCAATGTCCTGGCGATCATGTGATCAACTTTTGGGACCTTCTGACAATCAAAGTCAACGGGGAATCCAGATTTGCTTAGCGAACTTGTTACCAATTTAACATTGGTGGGGATTCACTTAAGAACTGTGGCAAGCAAAATTGTAAAATGGGGCACAGCTTAACAAATGTCTTGCTTACCAACAAAAATTTTGGGCCCATTTATTATCGTAAGTCAAGGACTGTCAATAAAGTATAGGATTTTGTGTCACCAGCCAGCTTTGAAAAACTTTTGTTAAAATACTTAGAATATTTTATATGTAAGGAAAAACAAAACAAAATCGAACAAACATTAGGCTTGTAATGTTTGATTGTTTCTTCTACAAAAAGGGCTTTATTTGTAGTAGTACCCCAGTGTAGTATATATAGAAGGAGTTTTAAAGCTAAATATGCTGGAAATGAGGATTCCTTTTTTTAAATCAGTAGAACAATTAGCTAAGTAGATTTTTGGACATAAATCTTCTATTATTGGAGCTTTTATTGGGTAGGCATTTGACTCAGTGGTGGAATTCAATTTTTTTTACTATTGGTTCTCTGGGCGTGGCTTGGTGGGCGTGGTGTGGCTTGGTGGGTATGGCTTGGTGGGTATGGCTTGGTGGGTATGGCAGGGGAAGGATACTGTAAAATCTCCATTTCCTCTCCACTCCAAGGGAAGGTTAGTGCAAAATCCCCATTCCCTCTCAATCAGCTGGGACTCGGGAGGCAGAGAATATATGGGGGCGGGGTCAGTCAGAGGTGGTATTTACCGGTTCTCTGAACTACTCAAAATTTCCACTACTGGTTCTCCAGAACTGGTCAGAACCTGTTGAATACCACCACTAATTTGACTGGTGTGTTTTTAAGATTGCTGAGGTGAATAGTTGGTCTAGGATTTCTCAACCTTAAAACCTTTATGAGATGTGTGGACTTCAACTCATCAACCATAATCCACTGGTCTTAACATTGCTATGATTGAGACATCCTGGACTAGAAATCCCTTCCAACGCTATCATTCTAGAAGCAATCCAGGAGCTAACTTCAGAATTGTAATTCATCTGAAATTTGAATCACTAAAGTCTGAATAATTACTTTGCCCCAATGTGTCCATCCAGTTTTCAGAAAGCCTGATTCCTATTGCAAAAATTATGACCTACTTTTACATCAGTTGCTTCAATATAAGAAATTAAAAAAGTGTTTTCAACTACAAACTGAATAATGTTCTGAAATGGCCTTTGTTAACTCCCAAGCTCATCTCCCTGTGCCTTTAAAACAAACTAAATATTGTTGCAATTATATCCCACAAGCTATTCTATTCCCAGACCAGTCTACATCTAGAAACTAAATTTTACAGGTAAGTATCCTTTTGCGGGGATAAAAGTGTTTCCTGATTTTAAATAGTGGTTTAGCTTGTTTTAACAAAAATATTTACTTATTTATTAAATTTTAATCTTCATGTCTGTCTTTTTTCCCCTTTTTCTCCACACAAGAACCTTGTGAGGGAGCAGACGGATGTAATATGACTACCTCAAGGACAACCAGAGAAATATCATGGAGTTATCAATCAAAGAAAGAGATATAAACCTGGAAGAGAAAGCCTTGTTTAACTCTTAGGGGGAGTTACCATATTTTTTAGAGTATAAGACACACCGGAGTATAAGACGCACCAAGATTTTGAAGAGGCAAATTAAAAAAAAGTTTTTGCACTCTGCAGACCTCCCTAAAATGGCCCATTTGTTGTCAAAAAATGGACATGCATAGCCTTTAGGAGGCCTTCTAAAAGGCCTGTTTTTCGCTCATTTTTGCCCTCTCCAGCCCCCAGGAGCACTCTGGAAGCCTCCTAAAGCTTATGCATGGCCATTTTTGCAAAGGGGCCGAGATTTCAGGAGGCAAAAAAATGCTCTATTCAGTGTATAAGACGCACCCAGATTTTCAGCCTCTTTTTTGAGGGAAAACGGTGTGGCTTATACTCTGAAAAATATGGTAAGTTGTTTCTTGGAATCAAAATCAAAGTCATTTGTCACTTTCTTCCACAATGTTTTCCCTTTATGGTCCCTAGAATTTCCTGGTCATTAAAGTATCTACATTTTTCTTTCTTTCCTTCCTTCCTAGATTGCTGCTACCTCTTGAATAGATATAAACCTATTCAGTAACATATCTCCAATAGGACTAAGAAAAATAACTCTTATTTGTTTCCCCTTTGTCAGAAATGAGTTTTGGTGGTTGGGGGGGGGGTTCATTTCTCAAATGAAGTTGCTTCCTTTGTTCTTGGTTTCAAAGACCATTTATATTATTATCATTCAGCTAAGTACACTGCAGAGATGTCTTCTGCCCAAAAATGAAATACATTTTCTACCTTTTATTCCCTCCCTCTGTAGATGCATCCAAACCAAAGAAGTATCCTGTATAACTCAAAAAATTTCATAGCACATAACAAAGGATTGTTTTCATTTTTTAAAACTAACTGAGGAAAAATATCTAAAGTTTGTCCTGTTGCTATGCTAGTGTCTGCTTGTAACACTATTCCTTGATTACATTTTATGCCCAGTTTTTGACAAAAGGAATAAAGAACTCAAACATTAGTTAACTTGAAACCACAAAAGGGCACGCATTGGAACAATTTACCCTTTAAAAAAAAAACCCAATATATAAAAAAACTACCCAGCAGAATTTTAATCACAATCTTTTCATTAGTGACTGAAACACTACAATTTGACCAATAAGCCATGAATAGAGGAAGTTTTAGAGCTTTTCTTCATGTTTAGTCACCATCCAGAAACACTGATATTCACACATGTTCTTCTATGTGGGCAACATGTTCCACCACTGGAGACTCTTAAGAAGAGACTGGGCAGCAACTTGTCTGGAATGGTGTAGGATTTCCTGCTTGAGTAAGGTGTTGGACTAAAAGATTTCCAAGGTCCTTTCCAACTATGTTATTCTGTTATTCAGATCTGAATCTCAGTGCCTAAATTTTTGCAAACGGAATCAAAGTGACACAGTTGAAAGAGGAGAATGAGGAGGAGGTAGCAGGATGAAATTATGATTTTGATCCTTCCAGTGTATCATCGACACACCTCCACTAACCTTCATGTCCCTAGGAGAGGATCAGAAAGGAAGCTAAACACATATTATCCCAGTCACTTGAAAAACATTCACTTAATTGGGGAATTAATCTTTCCAAATGCCTGCCTACATAATAGTTGGCCATTAGAATATAACGCAATAAAAGAGCAGAAGGAAATCTTTTTAAAGACTTCCAAGGGAAACTTCTCTTTAACTAATCAGATCCATGTTTGCTATGATGTAAAAGGAGGACTTCCTAAAATTCGCCTTCTTGGAAGAAGAAAAATCTTCAAGCATCAGTTTGTCAAGTGATGAAAAGCTGGAAATATGGAAGGATGCCCAAAAGGAGTGGGATGAGGATTGCATAGAAGACATCTAGAGGGGAGAGTGTTTACACTAAGAAGGTTCACATTAAAACCTTGATTGTTTCAGTTAAAGACAAAGCTAGTTAGGCAAATACTCTGATTTGGAATAAGCATCTTTGTTTCTGTAACATGTAAGGGACACTTTGCTGTTTGGCTTGAGCGTATTCACAACCATTTTCATTTCTATCTATTGTATCTATCTATCTACCCATCTCTAAAGCTATGGTGATTGTATGTACTCCATTGCTTAGGTAACACTATGCTTTTACTACTTTTCCTCTTTTTTTAGATACGTGACTAAAATAGATGTCCTGGGTAGATAATGCTTGCTCTTGCACACAAACCTATACTGAACCAACAGATGTTGTGAATCATCCTTTCTTTGGGTTGGATACATTCTATTCTGAACTCTTTTACTATATCCTTTTCTCATTTCCAAGCAAATAAGAATGCCCCAACCAAATGACTGAATCATACCAATGTGGTTGGAGATGACTCACAGGATTCTGCGGGTGGTACTGAGAGCTAGAAGAATCCAGTGGGAACACAACATCTGCAGTCCAGGGAAATAGCAAGCTCACTGCCTGCCTGCAAATGGGCATTCATGGCTGCAGAGGTTAAAGTGGAAACAGTGGCTCTGGGAGATCAGGATTTTGTCTATTGGGTCCATGACCATTTTAAACAGACTGCATTATATGCTGAAGTAAGTGAAGTCAAATAGATGGCTATGAAAAGAAGGACATTAATAGAGTCCAAAATCTTGCAGCATGATTGGATGAAAGATATCAAGAGAATAAGAACAACAAGACAAGAGTGTTTCAGGGGAAAAGCTGCTGAGATTTTTCCACACAGACTTGAGACGTTGGTTGAAGAAGGTGTAGAAGAGAGAAAAATCAACGCTTGTAGCCTATATCATTGTGCTGTCACAACTACTGGAAGTATTCTCTCCTCCCCCACAACATTAAAGTGATGTAATAGAAGGTGATGAGGAGGTAGATTTCCAGGAGGGAGGGGTGCATTCCAAAGGAGTAAGCATTGGTTATTACCTGTAAAGGTCTGCATGGCATGGGTCCAGAAAGTTTACTTGAGGAACTTCTCACCTCTAAGGGACAGGCCTGCCCATCCATGCCAGCAGAGGAGGAATCCCCATCAGTGGATTCCATCAGTCAAGGAATTTCAGCGGATGGGGTCCAGAAGAAGAGCCTTCTTTGCTGTGGTCCTGATGGCTTGGAACATCTTGTCCTGTTCTGTCTTGTCCACAGAACTAGACTGTGATGTTTCTTTGTGTAGTGTGTGTGTGTGGGGGATTCATCATTGGTGGGATTCAAATTTTTTTACTACCAGTTCTGTGGATGTGACCTGGTGGGCATGGCAGGGGAAGGATGCTGTAAAATCTCCATTCCCACCCCATTCCAGAGAAAGGTTACTACAAAATCCCCATTCCCTCCCGATCAGCTGGGACTCAGGAGGCAGAGAATAGATGGGGGTGGGGCCAGTCAGAGGTGGTATTTATCGGTTCTCTGAACTACTCAAAATTTTCACTACCGGTTCTCCAGAACTGGTCATAACCTGCTGAATACCATTTCTGGTATTCATAATGGTTATCTCTTGAGAGCTGAATGCAACAAAATTTCATTTTAATGAAATTACTGTTGATTACTGGACATTTAAAGTGACAATAAAGTCTATTCTATTCCATCCCATCCCATCCCATCCCACTTCCTTGAGATGAGATTGGCTCCCACCCTCCTGACCTTCCATAAGAGCCTGAAGACTGCCAGTTGGCTTGAAGGCCTGATGGGGGAATTGGAGGTGGTTGATCAACTAACAGCAGTTTCCACCTCCCCTTCTGTATATTCTCTTCCTCTTTCTCCATCTTTATTTATTGCTTTTATTTTATTGTCATTTGTTAATGTGATTTAATATATTTATTTATGCATGTATTTATAGTTTTATTTTAATATTGTAAGCTGCCCAGAGTCTCTTTGTGGCAAGAAGAGTAGTGAACAAATGTAATAAATAATAAGATGTCACTAAGTTCAGATATCATGTGTGAGAGAAAGAAAGTGAAGACTGTTCACAGAGTAACATTGTAGATCGAGATAGCAGGTGCCTTAGTCTGGCAAGATTGATGGTCCCAAACCAAGAATGGCAACCTCACTATCGCATTTTTTTTTTCAAATTGAGCTCTTTATTGTTTCACATCTATAGAAAAATTGCCCCTTACTCCTCTGGAATGCCCTCCCTTCCTCCTGGGGATCCACTTCCTCACTACATTCTATCACAAGATAAGAGACAATGTACAGAGATGATAAAATGGTCACGAGGTACAGGAGGAAGAGTAGCTACCAAAACAACAGAGAGATGAAAGAGGACTGAGCCCATGGCAGGAATATAATGTGAGGGTTAGATTTGTTCCTCCTTCATTCTAATGAAGATAAAGCAAGAAATGAAGAAAGCATAAGCTGATCTCTTTGGCCTTACAAAAGAAGTATACAGACCTAAATGATATCGGATTCCTAGTCTGATCCATCTTGAAAGGCTGACAAAGAGCAGCCAAAACCAATTATACTTTTGTAGCATTAAAAGCAGAAAAGTCAGCATGTATGTCTTTCTCTATGACAGCAGCAAACAAAATAAATAATTATCTATGAGCACACCTGTTATGACCTGAAGACCATATACCAATTCTCTCTCAGAATTTCAGAAAAAAGTTTGGACATAGATCCTTACCTATTTAAATGTAGCTGCATGTGGATGTGCTATTGCGGCATATCTGTATGTGTTGGTGTCTGTATAAATTCACAACCCAAGGCCCAAGGGTCTCAAGCGGCCCTGGACAGCTAGTAACCTGGCCTCACAAGATAATGAAAAATGCAGTAAAAAAGGAAGCTTGTTAATTTATATACATTAAGTATATTATATATTTTATTTTCAGTCCAAGACAATTCCTCTACACTCAAGATGGCCCAGGCGAACCAAAAAGCTGGACAATCATGATCTGGATCTTCAAACTGACATAGAAGGCACAAATGCTGAGTTTGTGGCATGAAGATAGTTTTTGCTCTTCTGAATCACTTCTTTATTCCCTGGCTTCCAGTGATAATAAATTAGATGCCTTGAGGAATTGTTTCTACGCTGTATCTTCTGAATCCCTGAAGGCTCATTCCTGTGTGTACTGCAATTGCATTATAGGACACCAGTTGGGTTGTTGTCTGTGTAAACTTTACAACCTCTAAGATGCAGAAGTGGAAACAGAATGATTGGGACCTTCTGGTGACTTTCTTTGTATGGTCACAAAATATACTCTACAACACTTTTACGACAACAACTCTCTTTTTAGGTATTTAGGTAAACCTTACTCATGAGATATATGCCCTGGCTCCATTTTCTGAACCCTTCATTATCATTGTGATAGCGGAAAATTATTTATTTTATTTTATTTATGTATCGAGTTTATATGGCTGCCCAACTCACAGAATGCAATTCTCCATCAAACTGAAACTGTAATACGTGTAGATAGCGGTAGGATTTTGAGGGATTAGAAACAATGCATAGGCAGGATTCTCAATTAAAGCTGCAGTATATTTACATTTTCACTGCAGATTTTTTTCCAATGGCCCAGAGGTAGAAGGGTGTGTGTTCCCTCAGCTGGTAGGATTTTAGAACAACTAAAGAAAGCAGACATTTAAAACATCGGAGCCAAAGTGATTACCACCCAGCAGCCAATTGAATTTGCAGAGGCATTGTGTTTTTCTACAACTAGTCATGGAATTAAAATGGAAGTTCCACAGACATTTTAATCCATAATTAACTGGCAAAGCCCTCCCCTATGGCCAAGTTCATGCTACAGTTATTTACTCATCTATAAGTCCTGGCGATCAAAATAATCTTTCATGGATATAATGACAAACTTCCTGTTTGCAGGCTTTACCTGTTGGCCATCTAGTTGTTGTCTTTCTTGTTTGTTTTCTAGATCAGTGACAGTTTTTGTTCTCATGGGTTTTAAATTGGGCTTCAGTGCATTTTCAAATCTTTTACTTAAAGTGGCAGAGAGAGGAAATTAATAATGAAATCCTACCTTTCAGCAAACCAAAATGAGTGTTTCATAATAACAGACTCATCATGAGGTTGTTCTTTTTTATCTCCATCTATTGTCACAAAGTTGGGACCCGGTGGCTCAGTGGCTAAGACGCTGAGCTTGTTGATCAGAAAAGTTGGCAGTTTAGTGGTTTGAATCCCTAGCGCCGTATAACAGAGTGATCTCCCATCAGTGGTGAAATTATTATTTTTTTACTACCAGTTCTAAAGGCATGGCATGGTGAGCATGACAGGGGAAGGATACTGCAAAATCCCCATTCCCACCCCATTCTGGGGCCAGCCAGAGGTGGTATTTGCCGGTTCTCTGACCTACTCAAAATTTCCTCTACGGGTTCTCCAGAACCTGTCAGAACCTGCTGAATTTCACCCTTGGATCCCCTACTTGTCCCAGCTTCTGCCAACCTAGCAGTTTGAAAGTATGTAAAAATGCAAGTAGAAAAATAGGGACCAACTTTGATGGGAAAGTAATAATGTTCCATGCGCCTTCGGCATTTAGTCATGCCGACCACATGACCATGGAGATATCTTTGGATAACGCTAACTGTACGGCTTTGAAACCGAGTTGAGCACCATGCCCTAGAGTTGGGAACGACTAGCACATATGTGTGAAGGGAACTTTTACCTTTATTGTCATAAAGTAGGAATGCATTTACCAGTTTTGGTAATTTTGAGTATTTCAGAGAACCAGTAAATACTACCTCTGACTGGCCCCACCCATGTGAACAGTTATAAAATTCTGGGCATTAACTGAACTTTCTTAGAGAATTAGTTCCATAATTGGACTTCTGCCTTAGAGAAGGCACATTCCCCTCCCCCCGCCAATAGTCAATCACCGCATCTCCTATGGTGGAGCATGTCCAGAGAAAAGACTCTGCTGAAAACCCACATAGACAGACACATGGGGAGAGAAGCAATAAATGACTATTCTCAACACAGTTCTGTGGCCTCCTTTCAGCTAGAGGAATCTCTCATTAAAACTGAATTAAATTAAACTTCAACATTCCCCAACTTTCCAAACCTGATTCGCATAGAGGGAAAACGTGGCAGATTGCAAAAATATTTCACATATCTCTTAGTGCCACAGATACTGTTAATTTTCCAAATGCCATCCACAGAGATTTTAATCATTTTTACAAGTAGTGGCACGATTGGTCTCTCTTTATGCCCTATCAGATAGACCATCAGAAGATGAGTATCTCCTTGGTATAAGATTACATATTACACAATGATAATTCAAAAGAGGGAAGCTTGATGGCTAGAAAGGACTTGGTGTGCTTTATAATTTTGTATAAAACAAGTTCCTTAAAGCTAAATTCATTTTTTTTATTGAAAGTGCCACCACCAGATCATTCACCATTTTGGAAAATAATTTGCATGTTTTGATTGATGATCCTGATTTTTTTTTTCATTTTCACCTAATTTGGATTAGTAAGATACCAAAGAATTGAACATCAAAGAATATAATGCAGTGTCAGCAAATAATGTAGTTCATTCCTGTGGCAATTAGATTGTACCTTTTTTTTTTAGCATTGTATCTATTGGCAAAAGAGTTCAGTCCATGATGTCTGATCTGCAAGATTTTGGCATGCTCTGAGAGCTACCAAAAGTTCATGCTCCTTTACTAAAATCACAGGAAGAAGGTGTTTCTTTGTACAGGAACAGTTTGAACTCTTGTTTGAAGGAGAGATGCTGACCAAAAACCACTTTGTGTTTTATGGAGACAAGGTTGTCAACTGTACAACTCAAAGAGCAAATCACAGTCAGTTCCAGTTCATAATATTTGACTTAACAAGTGACTGTTAACTTAGAGGAAATTAACTGGCCTGTAATTTTCCAAAGCAGCAGAAGACAAGACGAGAAGCTATGGATGGAAACTAATCAAGGAGAGAAGCAATCTGGAACCAAGGAGAAATTTTCTGACAGGGAAAACAATTAACCAGTGGAACAGCCAGCCTTCAAAACATGTGGGTGCTCCATCACTGGAGGCTTTTTAAAAAAGATGGGATAGTCATTTGTCTGAAATGGTATAGGGTCTCCTGCTCAAGAAGGGGATTGAATTAGAAGACCTGCAAGGTTCCTTCCAACATCTGTTATTCAGTTATCAGTGGATTAGCAATAAGGTAGTAAGAACAACAACAACAACAACTGGAAAGTGTTATGTTTTGTAGTTGGTTTGCAGCACAGCTTCCGGTTAAAAGAGAATGCTCCTGTACCAATGCTTGAGCCACAAGGGCATAAAGAAACCCTCAAGTGGCCTAAGTGGCTCTCAGAGAGAGTGCTAACGGCCAGAAATATAATCCTTCCATTTCCCCTTTCCCCCTCCATCCTGTCAGAACCTATCCTTCCATCCAGTCTAGTAGTGGGATTCAAAAAATTTTTACTACCGGTTCTGTGGGATTGGCTTGGTGGGTGTGGCAGGGGAAGGATACTGTGAAATCCCCATTTCCTCCCAATCAGCTGGGACTTGGGAGGCAGAAAATAGATGGGGGTGGGGCCAGTCAGAGGTGGTATTTACCAGCTCTCCGAACTACTCAAAATTTCCGCTACCGGTTCTCCAGAACTGGTCAGATCTTGCTGAATACCACCTCTGATCCAGTCACAATTGATGAAGCTTCTTGGATGAGAAATGAAATGTCTTCTACCTCAAGGAAAAAAGAAATCACCTCAGTTGCCTTTGGAAAAAAAGCACCTTTGAGATCTGAATCCTATCTTCCTCTGCTAACTAGAGAGACATGGAGTCCTTAGAACCATGTCCAGACGTGGGCAACAACTATGGGGAACCTGGATGGACGTGTGATTGAACATCCTTTTCTCCAGTGCCTAATGTGGAAGGCCTCAATCCAAACTCTGCAGACAGTTTGTGTGGGTGTTCTAGAATGCTTCAGTCATGTTTCATTCAGTACATAAACTCCCACACAACTCCTTATAAAAAGCTACAGACATTTTTTTTGGGGTTAACATGGAAATCGTCTGGTTTGATTTAATGTTAAGCCAAAACATTTCCTGATATATATTTTTTTAAAGTTGCCTAATATAGTCCTTGTCTAAAGTATTTCCCTTCTTATAAGAATCTCACACTGCTGGCATCTGTGAATCATCCTTAACCAAAAAGCAGGTTTGTTAATATGAAGAAAGGGAATTATACTAGTTTAAAGTCTTACAATTGCATCATTTTGGAATAATTTCCATCGTTTTGCACAAATAACCTTGTATATTTTCTTGCCTTCCCTACCAGTTCTGTGGGTGTGGCTAGGTGGGGGCATGTGACCGGGTGGGTGTGGCTATGTAGTAATGAGATGGGGGAGCAGGGTTTCAAAAGACAGAAACTCACTTTAACAATGTTCTGCTGGAGCAGGGGGTTGGACTAGATGACCTCCAGGTCCCTTTCAGCCCTGGATTGCTGGGCTCTTTCAAGGTATCCTCTGAAGCTGCATCTAGTGCCACGTTTGTGGTCCTTTCTCCCTCTCCTTTTTCCCTCCCCCCCCTCACCTCTTCAGGGAACCTTTCATTAACTTCTGAATCCAATTGTAATTTCAGGTTCAGGTTACTTGTGCTATGCCAGTGTAGGCTTCTTGATTACTTAGACAGCCAGTACCAGGGGTGGAATACTCCTGGTTTGGCCTGGTTCAGCCAACTGGTAAGGACGATTGTACTTGGTAGGGAAAAAATGCTTTAAAAAGCAGGAGGGGGGGGAGCGCCTAACAATCGCAAGGTTCACACGATCCTCAGAAGCTTTTTTTTTTTACTACCAGTTTGCAGAACCAAGGACAATAATCCCTACTGGTTCGGATGAACTGGGAGGATTTCACCCCTGGTACTGATTGTTTAAGTAGTCAAGAAGCCTACACTGGCATAGCACAAGCAACCGGAACAGCCATGTGAATGTCTTCAAGCCAAAAGAGTCTTCAGACATTCAACTCTCCTAGCTAAATCAAGAGAACACAATGCTGTGTATTGGAGCTGACAGCTAAAATAAGGATTAATCTTAATTATGTGTACCAACAACATGCCACTTTAAGAGTGCATTAAGTACATTTTCTCTTGAGAGTTTGAAATAACTTTAAGACTTTTTTTCTTAGAGGGCTCCACTTGCATTGCCAGTTTATTTCTCCTCCAGCACTCTGAAATCTGAAGATAAGCAAGCCAAGTAATTGGCACAACTGTTTGCATTTGCTATTCATCTGCAGCAAGTGGCTTTCACGAAACAATCACAAAAGCAATTCACTCCCACTGATACAATGAGCCTTGGGAAGTTAGCCTTCCTTGCAGAAAATTACAATTGGATTCAGAAAAGAAAGTTAATGAAAGGTTCCCTGAAGATGCTCTTTCAAACATTTTTCTAACTTTATTAACATAAGAGGCAAGACAATGTAACCTTTACCTATTACTCCTAGGTAAATAGCTTATTTTTGTTTCAGTTCAGATTAGGCATTGGTTTTTGTGATCATCCATGTTCTATGTATGTTTGCCTTTTTTATTGTAAACATAATCCCAAAATCATTGAGGATCTTGAAGACATGAATGAGATACAGGAATAGGCAGAAAACCAGTCTGGCACAGTACTTAAGGCATCAGGCTAGAAATTGGGGGACTGGAAGTTGTCTTCTGGCAGTAGGCATGAATCCAGAGTGGTGACCTTGGCCCAGCCATTCTCAGTCAGTCCTAGGAAGAAAGCAATAGCAAATTAAGTCTTGCCAAGAAAAGTGGTTGAGGTAACTAGAAGGAGTCAAGACTAACTCAAAGGCATACACACATATAGAGATGGAGATGGAGATAGAGAGAGGTATGGCATTCTCCAAGGACACATATATGAGCTGACCACTGGTGATTTTAGAGGACAGTATTTCAGCTGGGTGAATATGGGATATTATTTTCCTCGGCTCCAAAATCACTGCAGATGGGGACTGCATCCAAGAAACTTAAAGACGCTTGCTCCTGGGGAGGAAAGCTATGGCAAATCTAGACAGCATACTAAAAAGCAGAGACATCACCCTGTCAACAAAAGGCTATGGTTTCCCCAGTTGCAATGTATGGCTGTGAAGATTGGTCCATAAGGAAGGCTGAGTGCCAAATAATTGAGGCCTTTGAACTATAATGCTGGAGAAGACTTTTGCGAGTCCTGCAAGGCAATCAAACCGGTCAGTCCTAGATGAGATAAACTCTGGCTGCTCTTTAGAAGGCCAGATCCTGAAGATGAAACTCAAATACTTTGGCCACCTAACGAGAAGAAAGGACTCACTGGAGAAGAGCCTAATGCTGGGAAAGATTGAGGGCAAAAGAAGAAAGGGATGACAGAGAATGAGGTGGCTGGATGGAGTCACTGAAGCAGTAGGTGTGAGCTTAAATGGACTCCAAAGGATGATAGAGAACGGGAAGGCCTGGAGGAACATTGTCCATGGGGTCAAAATGGGTCGCACATGACTTCATAACTAACAACAACAAAATTTCAGCCTTATGAATATGGGATATTTTAGAAGAAAGTTAAAATCATTACACTCTCTGGCGCCTCACACAAAGTCATTTGTAACCTAACAGATTTGTAAAGTCAGAGATTTGAACACTAGCCTGATTTGTATTATCACTACAGTTGACATCCTGGAATGCACATAATCCAATTTTTGTTCTCATCAAGTTTGGTGAAAGAATGTGTTCTCATCTTTAGCTGGTGCCAGCTAACATCTCACATGAGGAGTTTTAGTAGAATTTTAAGAGGTTTTTAGAGGTTGGAAGAGACTCATTTTTGTTATTGTTTCTCAGCAGCAGTGTTGCTTTGTATGGCCATTTTATTTTCCCCATAATGTGTCTTCCCATAATTGTATTGCGTTTTTTAGCAGCCATCACGAAACAACAACAACAAATTGATATTCTTGTTAAAATGAAATAAAACCATCAACTGGAGGAGTGCAGGGTTTGGTTTTTTTTTGTTTGTTTGTTTGTCTGTCATGCCTTTCAGAACAAAAAGCTGTGCTGATATGAAAACAATATGTCCTGGCCCACCAACAGTTCTTAGCTAACTTATTAATTGTCCAAAGTAGTAAACTGGCAGAGGCATTCACCGCTGAAATTAAAAAAGTGTATTTTGAGTTTGTGGACAACAAAAGTTCCTTATGCACAACCAAGAGTCAGAGAACAAATGAAGTAGACTTTTGTCTTATTCAAGGGAGAAATTAAGGTTCAAAGCTCACCAAATTGGATTGACATAGATCTCATGTTCCAGTACAATACTTAAATGCAGAAAGCTCCCAAGCATCATCTGAGTATAACTGGGATCAGCCAGATTAGAAAAATCATGAGCTCACAGTAAACCCTTTGTCCCTGGTGCATCCCAAGGTGAGCTAGATCCTTAGATTGTTGTCTGAAGGTCCAGAAATAGATCAGAAGCAGCAATACTGTAATGGTCTGTGAAAATGACCACAGCCTAGACAACATTTTGATGAACAAAATCTGAGATGCATAGGGACGAAGAGAGCAGCTCAGAAGGGATCCTCCCTAGTTTTGGGGATGTAAAAATAAGGGAGGGGAGAAGTACTTTGAGACTTACAAGATACTGCAATCAATACACCACAATACAATAGCAGAGTTGGAAGGGACCTTGGAGGTCTTCTAGTCCAACCCCCTGCTTAGGCAGGAAACCCTATACCATTTCAGAGAAATGGTTATCCAACATCTTCTTAAAGACTTCCAGTGTTGGGGTATTCACAACTTCTGGAGGCAATCTGTTCCACTGATTAACTGTTCTAACTGTCAGGAAATTTCTCCTCAGTTCTAAGTTGCTTCTCTCTTTGATTAGTTTCCACCCATTGCTTCTTGTTCTACCCTCAGGTGCCTTGGAGAATAGTTTGGCTCCCTCTTCTTTGTGGCAACCCCTGAGATATTGGAATACTGCTATCATGTCTCCCCTAGCCCTTCTTTTCATTAAACTAGATATACGTTCCTGCAACCGTTCTTCATATGTTTTAGTCTCCAGTCCCCTAATCCTCTTTGTTGTTCTTCTCTGCACTCTTTCTAGAGACTCCACATCTTTTTTTTTACATCATGGTGACCAAACCTGAAGGCAGTATTCCAAGTCTGGCCTTACCAAAGCATTATAAAGGGGTATTAACACTTCATGTGATCTTGATTCTATCCCTCTGTTTATGTAGCCTAGAACTATGTTGGCTTTTTTTGGCAGCTGCTACACACTGCTGGCTCATATTTAAATGATTGTCCACTAGGATTCCAAGATCCGTCTCACAGTTACTACTATTGAGCAAGGTACCACCTATACCTGTGCATTTTGTTTTTCTTGCCAATTCGTTGCTTGATTATCTTTTCCAGAATCTTTCCTGGTATTGAAGTCAGGCTGATAGGTTTCCTGGATCTGCAATCCTCCGCGATTGGGCGGCCTATAAATCGAATAAATGAAATGAAATGAAATCTGTTTTTTTTTCTCCTTTTTTGAAGATGGGAACCATATCAGCTCTTTTCCAGTCCTCTTGCAGTTCTCTGGTGTTCCAGGATCTCTGAAAGATACAGTTCAGCAGTTCTGAGATCTCATCTGCCAGTTCCTTCAGAACCCTGCGGTGTAATCAATCCGGTCCTGGTGATTTGAACTCGTCTAGTGTAGACAGGTGCTCACTTACCATTTTCTTCCCTATTTCAACTTGTGTTCCTAATCTGATTTTTGTGGTGCTGTTTTTGATAGGTTGGACTGTTTTATCCCTTTGTGTAAAGACAGATGCAAAAAATGAGTTAAATAGTTCTACTTTCTCCCTGTTGCTTGTCACCTTCTTGCCACTTTCTCCCAGCAATGGACCAATTGTTTCCTTAACCTTTTTCTTGTTTTTAACATGTTGGAAGAAACTTTTTTGTTATTTTTTACTTTTGTGGCAAGCCTTTCTTCATTGTGAGCCTTAGCTTTCCTCACTTTATCCTTATAGGCTTGCTGATATTCTGCCTTAGTTAAGTCCCCCTCTTTCCACTTTTTATACTTATCTTTTTTGTCTTTCAATTTGTCAGAAAGTTCCTTATGCAGCCATGCTGGTTTCTTTTGGGAGCTGTTATTTTTCTTCTTCATTTGTATTGTGCTAGACTGGGCTTTTGTAATCTCATTTTTCAAAATTTCCCAAGATTCTTGAGTTGTTTTACCCTTGAGGATTCTCGTCCATGGAATTCTTTCCAAGATCTCTCTAACTTTATTGAAATTAGTTCTCTTAAAGTCCAAGACTCTAGTTTGTTTTTGTTCTACTACTTATGTTTGCATAATGTTGAATTCCAATATTGCCCCCAGGATTCATGTGGCTTCAACACCTTCTATCATTTCCTCTCTGTTAGTGAGAATTAAGTCCAATATGGGTGATCCCCTTGTTCCCTTCTCCACTTTTTGGGAAACAAAGTTGTCTGCTAGGTTTGTTATAAACCTGTTGGATCTTCCACTTGGTGCAGAGTTTGTTTCCCAGTTGATGTCAGGGTAGTTAAAATCCCCCATTACTATTGTGGTGTGATTCCTACATACCTTAGTTAGCTGACTAGCAAAAAGTTCATCTACTTCCTCTGCTTGGTTGGGTGGCCTGGCAATGTAATTTCCCCCCAACCTTTAATATTGACCCAAATGCATTCAAGATAGTTCTCATCATTGTTGTGCTCTATTTCTGTAGAGATGTAGTTATTTCTTATATATAGTGCAACTCCACCTCCTCTTTTATTTGGTCTATTTCTTTTAAATAATTTAAATCCTTCTAGCTGTATGTTCCATTTGTGGGTTTCATCCCACTAAGTTTCTGTAATGGCAACAATATCGTATCTGCCCTCATTTATTTGAATTTCTAATTCACCCTGTTTATTCCTCATAGTCTGTGCATTGGTGTATAGACATTTGAGTCCTTTAAACTTTTTTTAACCATTGCTTTTATTTTTAACAATATAAACAAAATTTAACAATATAAATAAAATAAATATAAATAACAATATAACAATATAAATAAAATAACAAATTGGAGAAACTAAGAACAAACAATAACAACAACAATAACAATAACAACAATATTCGATGGGAAATTGCCATGCAGGGCTTTGTAAGTCGGGAGATTCTGTCCTCCAGCTGCATAACCTCCATTGCTGAAGGAGTCCTGTAGGCAGACAGAATAACAGAATTAGAAGAGATCTAGGAGGTCTTCTAGTCCAACCCACTGCTCATGAACACATTCCGAGCATCACATCTGTCTGTCTGCTGGGCTAAAAAGACAGCTTCTGGTGCAGCCCATCAAGAAGAGAGAGACTGGCTCCTCGCAAGTAATGCAGCTGACCTTCACTACTCCTGGATTTTCTCTCCCCTAAAAGTTCTTGGTTGAGGTGCAGAAGGCAATTCCTCCTCCTCATCACTAGCAAGCTGGCAGCTGCCTGCTTTCCCCACCTGAAGCCTCAGGGCTACCATGTGGCAGCTGTTGTTTCAGCCAAATCACTCTTGACAGGCTGCTTGGGACCATTGACCAACTCACCTCCCGAGGTGCCTGGGGCTGGTTCCTCCTCCTCCAAGCTGACCTCTGGAGGGGAATCTGAGGAAGCATCTGGGGGAGGAATCAAAGACTATTATTAGTACCATGTTGCTCTTTGTAGAGCTACTTGTACCTGCCCTCCGCTCTTCCCAGGTAGCATACTGGATACCTTCCTATCTGTGGGGCTCATACCTCTTCTTATTGAAGAAGCCAGTCCAGGGAGTCCAGGATGTCCCCTTCCAGGCTGCTGAGATCCTCCAGAGTGTCTTCTTCCTCTGGAGATTCCTGTGAACAACAATGAATCCTCTTTAGCAATCAGAGAAACGAAACTCAGAATTCCTAAAAAAAAGGGGGTCTACTGAATGGGGATCACATTTCCCATTTAGAACACCGGTCCCTGATGCTTTGCAGCAAAGGAACCAGTCACACCAGAGCTTGGGTGCATATACTTCGACTAAGTACCTTGTCCCAAGGGCTGGGTGTCCCCTTGCTCCACTGCCCAGAGCGCTCCAGCACAGTTCCCTCAGGTAGGAGAACTGACTAGAGGACTCTATCCCTGCCCAACTGAAAACACTTTGTCTTTCTTACCCATGGATTGGAAGAGGAGCTGGCCTCCGCATCCTGGTCCCAGCTGTCCTCAGATTCCTCCTCCAGAAGGTCAGCAAGGGAGTCCACCTCCCATCAGGAATCATGGCATAGCCCTAACCCTAACCCTAACCATCGGCCCCATTGCCAAAACTTTCCTACCTCTGGAGAAGAGGTGTCCTGCCCAGGAGAGAGCTCCTCCTCCACTGGTTGGTCCTGTGGTTCCTGGAATCAAAATATCAAGATTTTGTCTGTTAGCATATTAAGAAATCCACAGAGACAGGGCTTCTTCTTTTTACATGGGGAGGAACTGTCCAGTCCTTACCAACTCAGTGGAGGTCTCCAAAACGGTGGACAGCCACGGCCTGCGGTGCTCCTGCCTTTCCTCTCTGGGGGGAGAAAACAAAAGGGTCAAAGATCAAAAGAAGCCCTGGGCCCTTTTGTAAGACTGGTCATGTGGAAGCTATAGGAACCATTCCGGCTGGCCTGCCAAGGGACTTGGCCTTCCAGTAGGATTCCCCTGAGATGCCTCCCCTCTGCAAGTGTTTCACCCTCCGAAGTGATACCTACCCTGAAAGGCAGTCACCGCTTCCCTCCTGCACATCCACTGGGCTCTGAGCCATCCCCATCGGATGGAATTCTTCCAATGGATCCTGCAATAAGAATGCAAATATTCCGTCTCTTGGCATTTTAACCAATGCACCAGAGTCAGGGCTTCTGCCACTACCATGGAGAGGAGCTGGTCTGGCCTTACCGACTCAGTGCAGGTCTCCCAAATTGTAGGTAGCCGTGGCATCCACTTCAAACAGCTCTCATTTCTGGGGAGAGACCAAAGTCATTCTTTTGTTAGCAGAGGTTGAGGCAGAGGGTAGAGATGCCTGCCCTCTGCCAACCTTTCTTCTAGCCCTTCTCTTGCGGGCTTCAGAATCCCTCAGCTGACAACACTAACCTCAGTGAAATGAGAGCTGGCCTGACATCTTCCTTCCTGGGACTCCGGGTGGTGGCAGGACCACCCATCACAACCTGCAAGAAACAATTGTTTATTGAAGGCATAAATTAAAAGTCCTCTGCATGTTTATCTTCCCCGGGAAGAAGGGCTGCATTATAGAGGGCAAAGAGACAGCAGACCATGGGAAATGTGGCTGATAATGTGGGCTGGCCAGGTTCCCCCCAAATGGGAATTCCCCCCTTCCCCCACCTGGTTTTGAAGCATGAACTGGGGTTCTTGCAGAAGCGTCCTTACCCCAGGAGAGGAAGATGTGCCGCTATCAGACACATGATGTGTCTCCCATTCTCCCCGCTGGTCTTTCAGTTCCTGTGCCATCCTGACCAAAAGAAGAAGATAACATGTCAAAAAACATCCATCTATCTCAGCCTCCTTTCTCAGCCCAGCCAGTTACCCTGCCCATCTTTTTGCCCTGAAGCCCCTTCTGGACTGAAAGCCATTTGGAGAGAGGCTCTTACAGAGTCTGCAGTCCATCAGTGGTGCCCCACCATGCCCAGGGTTTAAGGAAAAGTGGGTGGTACCTGTCAGGAAGCACAGGAAGGTCTTCAACATTGCTCTTCATGCAACAGAAAAGGTGTGAACACCTTTTCCGGATGTTCTGTGAAGAGAAGAGAAATAGCTGTGAATCAGTCAGAAGAGTTGAGAAGCATGACTTTCTCCCCTGCTGCCAGTTTCTTGACAGCTGAGATGGCCACACTTACTCTGAAGAGCCTTCTGAGAGCCATGACCAACTAGCTGCATGTCCGTCCACTGCACGAAGGGAGAATGGGCAGCTGGACACTGGCTAGTGGCTTTTCAGGGAAACTGACAATCTGGTTCCCTCGGTAACCAAGTAAACAATGGCCGTATTTTATACCCATCCAAGGAGGGCAGCTCACCTGGGTCTAGGAGTGGCCAGGGGATGATTCCCTTTGTGGCCTTTTATCCTGTGTGTTTCATGTGGGAAGAAGAGCCGAGGTGGCACAGTGGTTAAATGCAGCACTGCAGGCTACTTCAGCTGACTGCAGTTCTGCAGTTCGGCTGTTCAAATCTCACCGGCTCAGGGTTGACTCAGCCTTCCATCCTTCCAAGGTGGGTAAAATGAGGACCCGGATTGTTGTTGGGGGCAATATGAGAGGGCTGAAAGCCCTATGAAGCGGTATATAAGTCTAACTGCTATTGCTATTGCTATTGTTGGTTCATGAACAACAGAGAAGCACCATCATTGTGGCACAAAGCACAGAGGGAATCATGGCATTCTAGGACGGAAGCAAGTTTTAGTCCCACTCCCTGCCCAAGGAAGGGCTCTTCCTACCATCTCAGGCAAATGATTGCCCAATCTTTTCCTGAAAATCTCAAGAATGGAGCACAAACAAGTCTTGGAAACAAACTGTTCTACTGCTTAACGGTTCTCACTGTGAGGAAATTTTTCCTTATTTCCAGGGTTGGATCTCTCTCTGATGAGATACACACACACACACACACACACACACACACACACACACACACACACACACACATACACCACCACCACCACCACCACCACTATCCATCTATCCACATATGTATAATGTTGAAAGTCAGCTCCATTTTCAATTCATTAAATGAAGATTCCGTCCCCACCCGGTTACATATTAGTCATTTTTATCAAATTCCTAATTAAAATTAATATTGAATCTTTTGATGTTTTTCCTCTTCCTACAGTTTCATATTGCATTTTTATGAATTGATTATTTTTTATCTATTGCTACATTGGAAGTCAAAAGAAACTCCCATCTACATTCTATCAAAGCCCCCATCCCCAATTAAAAAACCTCTTCCTGGCTACCTCCAAGTTCTTCATTTCAGTAGTGTCACTATTAGATGGGAGAGGAGTGTCTTTGGTGCAAGGCAGGAATGGGAAAATTCTGCTAGATGTGAAAACTCAACCTGAGGCTATGCCAGCTGCAGGCATCATGACTAATAAAACCAAAGCTTTCCCTTTTACACCCCTTCTTTAGCCACACATTAAACTCCGCTACACTCTGGCCCTTCCCTTTTTGTTCCTTATATACTGGTAAAACCTCTGAAAAGATAAGCCTACAACCTATACTTCTCATACCCCAAGCTCTGGAAATCATTCTGCACAGAAAGTACATCTTTTGGGGACAGATCATTTGTGCCAAGATGTATAATAGCATCAACATCACAGTCCTTACTTGCTTTCTTGACTATCTTAAGAATAAGCTTCTTGTCTCTGCTGGCAGTATCACCTGGCAGACACCTGACATCTTTTAAAACCTCCATTCCTTTCCTAAATTTACATCCCTTATGATTGAATTACCAACCAGAAGGTGACTTCTCTTTTTGCATACCTTGCTTTTCTTGTGCAACTGATGTGTGATACCTGGTTCCCTATTTCGCCTTTCCGAAGTAAGTTCTTCATTTTGGACCACGATTTCCTGCTAATTTGAGTCATCATTATCACAACTACCTTGACCTGTCTCTTTAGTGTCCCCATTAAGGTCAGCAAGGGCGCTATATCTGTTATGCTGAGTCACAGCAAAAGCTTTGTGTTTATGGTTCACAGTTCTCACCCTGCCAGATCCCATGGTTGTCCAGATTGCTCTTCTCCTGTGGGATCTTTGCAGTAGAGGGGGCTGATAGCGTGGCATCTCCAAGGAGTGGAATGGCCGAATTGGACACCTAATTGCTGCTTGGAGAGCACAGATTAGAGATTCTAGATAGGTAATCTGTCTATGTAGACTAGTAATTTGTTTACAAAGGGGACAGTATCCAAATTTGAAAAGAGTACTGCGAAAGACAGATGCAAAACAGCTATCACATTGAACTAAGCGGGTCATTTTGAAATAAAATAAAATTACAATCTCAAGTGCCCTAACCTAGAATGTATTATTGCTGTTTTGGTTTATAAATATATGATAAGGGCCACTACCTTAATCCTCTTTGTCTCTCTGACTCCCCCCTCGTAGTCAGCAGCTCCAATCACCAGCCTCAGGAAAGTTCAAATGAAATGGAAGCCCTACAATAAAGATCTAATCTTACAATCTCAGGCTGCTGTTGCTAAATGCCAGGTGGTTCATAAAGCTCCCCTCGTCCGGGACCTAATATTAGATGAGGGAGCAGACATGGCATGAATTACTGAAACCTGGCTGGGCCATGAGGGAGGAGTCCCCCTCACTGAAATGTGCCCAGAAGGGTTTGAATTTTTGAATTTTGAATTTATTGACATTTGTATGCCGCCCACTCCTGTTGGGACTCTGGGCGGCTTACAGGCAAGACAAAAACATATATATAAAATTAAAAATAAGAATACAAAGGTTAAAATTTCACACCATGCATACTGTTAGAGTGGGGCTGGATACTAATCAACAGCCCCAGGCCTGCCGGAACAGCCAGGTCTTAGCAGCTTTACGGAAGGCCAGAAGAGTAGTAAGGGTCTGGATCTCTATGGGAAGATCGTTCCATAGGGCCAGAGCAGCTATAGAGAAGGCCCTCCCCCAGGGAGCCGCCAACCGACATTGACCAGCTGACGGCACCCGGAGGAGGCCCAATCTGTGTGATCTTATTGGTCGTTGGGAGGTAAATGGCAGAAGGCGGTCTCTCAGGTAGCCAGGTCCTAAACCATGTAGGGCTTTAAAAGTAACAACTAGCACCTTGAAGCAAGTCCGGAAACCAATGGGGAGCCAGTGCAGCTCGCGGAGGATGGGTGTAACATGGATGTATCTAGGTACACCCAGTATCGCTCGCGCGGCTGCATTCTGGACCAACTGCAGTCTTCGAACACTCTTCAGGGGCAGCCCCATGTAGAGCGTGTTACAGTAATCCAGTCTTGAGGTGACGAGGGCATGAGTGACCATTCAAAGTGCCTCCCGGTCCAAGTAGGGCCTCAACTGGTGCACCAGGCGAACCTGGGCAAAAGCCCCCCTGGTCACAGCTGACAGATGATGTTCTAACGTCAGCTGTGGGTCCAGGAGGACATCTAGATTTGAAGGGCATTAAGACCTTGCCCTTGTCATGGTCTGATCACTTCCTACTGAGGCTTGATTTTCGGAAACCAATCCCCCACTGTAGGGAAGGGGAACCGACTAGGTGGTTCCGCCCCCGGCGCTTGATGGATCCTATGGGATTTCAGACAGCGCTTGGTGAGATACCTGACTCTCTTGCCCACAGTCCGGCGGAGTCCTTGGTCGCTGCTTGGAATATAGCGGCGGCGGAGACTCTAAACAGGATTGCGCCTTTACGGCCTCTCCGCGGCAGTGGATCCAGGAGGGCTCCTTGGTTTACCGAGGAATTCCAGGAGATGAAATGCCAAAAGAGATGCCTAGAGTGACGCTGGAGGGCTAGTAACTCCGAATCCGACCAAACACAATTAAGAGCCTTTATTAGGACTTATCTAGTGGTGATACGGGCAGCAAAATGTGGGCATTTTTCTGATCTTATTGCATCCACAGAATCTCGCCCAGCTGCCCTGTTTAGGATAGCCCGCTCCCTCTTGAAAGGGAGGGATGCGGACGACCCTCTACAGGGTAGAGCTGAGGAATTTGTTCAGTTTCTGTCAGATAAAATCGCTCGGATTCGGATGGACCTGGACTCCACTTGGTCAGTACCAGCCGAGATGCTGGGGGAGGGTCTTGATCGGATTTCGTGGAGCGAGTTTCAACTTGTTGCTCCTGAGGAAGTTGCTCCATGGGAGTGGTGAATGCCTCCACCTGTTTACTGGACCCGTGTCCCTCCTGGCTAGTCTCGACCAGCAGGGAGGTGATATGTGGCTGGCTCCAGAGGATTGTTAACACCTCTTTCCAGGAGGGATCCTTCCCGCACCCTCTAAAGGATGCGGTGGTGAGACCCCTCCTTAAGAAACCTTCCCTGGATCCAGCCATCTTAAACAACTATCGTCCAGTCTCCAACCTCCCATTCGTAGGTTGTTGAGAAGGTGGTGGCCTTTCAACTCTGATGGACCTTGGATGAAGCAGATTATCTGGATCCCTTTCAGTCGGGTTTCAGGCCTGGTTACGGCACCGAAACTGCTTTGGTCGCGCTGATCGATGATCTCTGGCAGGCCAGGGATAGAGGACATTCCTCTATCCTAGTGCTTCTTGACCTCTCAGCGGCCTTCGATACCATCAACCATGGTATCCTTCTGCGGCAGTTACGGGAGGTGGGAGTGGGAGGCACCGTCTTACGGTGGTTCTCCTCCTACCTCTCGGACAGGTCACAGTCGGTGTTGGTTGGAGGGCAAAGATCGACCCCTAGGCCCCTCAAATATGGGGTCCGCAGGGCTCGGTCCTGTCCCCCCTCCTATTTAACATCTACATGAAGCCGCTGGGTGAGATCATATGTTGGCACGGGATTAAATATCACCAATATGCGGACGATAGGCAACTGTATCTGTCCGCCCCGTGCCAACTCAGCGAAGCAGTGGAAGTGATGTGCCAGTGCCTGGAGGCTGTCAGGGTCAGAATGGGAGCGAACAAGCTTGCACTCAATCCAGACAAGACCGAGTGGCTATTGATGTTGCCTCCCAAGGTTAGTCCAGACATTCCACCTCTTAGCCTGGGGGGTGAAATTATACACCCCTCAGAGAGGCCCACAATTTGGGTGTCCTCCTGGACCCGCAGCTGACGTTAGAACACCATCTGTCAGTTGTGACCAGGGGGGCTTTTGCCCAGGTTTGCCTGGTGCACCAGTTGCGGCCCTACCTGGACCGGGAGGCACTTCGAATGGTTACTCATGCCCTCATCACCTCAAGACTGGATTACTGTAATGCACTCTACATGGGGCTGCCCCTGAAGAGTGTTCGAAGACTGCAGTTGGTCCAGGATGCGGCCGCGCGAGCGATACTGGGTGTACCTAAATACTTTTAAAGCCCTACATGGTTTAGGACCTGGCTACCTGAGAGACCACCTCCTGCCACATACCTCTCAACGACCAATAAGATCTCACAGGATGGGCCTCCTCCAGGTGCCGTCGACCGGACAATGCCGGCTGGCAGCCCCCCGGGGGAGGGCCTTCTCTGTAGCTGCGCCGGCCCTGTGGAATGATCTACCCGTAGAGATCGAGACCCTTACCACTCTCCCGGCCTTCCGTAAAGCCACTAAGACCTGGCTGTTCCGGCAGGCCTGGGGCTGTTGATCAATGTCCAGCCCGACTTAGACTGAATGGATGGTGTGTAATTTTAACAATTGTATTTTTTTTACTTTTAAATTTTTAAATGCTTTTTTATCTGTCTGTAAGCTGCCCAGAGTCCCAAGGGAGTGGGCAGCATACAAATTTTATTAAATTGAAATTGAAATTGACAATAAAGATCATGTTAATACTCATTGTTGGTGCTTTTTGTCTGGATTGCCTTGAAGGCTGACAGAACTTACATTGATGATGTTACCTAGTTTGGTAATGAAACGTTTCAAAGAAAACAACCAAGCTCAGAGAGCATGAAGGCTTTTCCATGTCAGATTTAGAAGGTGCATCATCTTATTTTCCATTCTCATCTTAAAAATCAAGGGCATGACAAGATAAATATTAGCCTACTTCCAACAGACTCAGGAAGCTCCCCAAAAATGACTGGCAAACTTTTTTTGTTCTGAATAAGGGCTATCTCCTACTTCATTTCTCAGTCTTTATACCAAAGGTGATATATGCAGAATAATGCTTCCAGAAGATGTACTATAATTGCTCTCATCTAGATGAAATACACCATACTTTTAGGCAGTATGTGGAGATGCAATGGTGGCTATAGGAGGATTTTCTGAAGAACAAATTGCTTCTGTTTTCTGACCATTTCTTCTCTTCTGTCATATATTGTCTGGGTGACATTTGTGGCTTGCAGTAAGTGAACAAGAACTAATGAGTCACCAGAAACTCCAGGACAGCGCAGCTGAGTTTTCTGTTTTTAAAGAATTATGTAATTGTACTCATGTGGTTATGGACACAACCACATGATTATCTTGGTAATGAGAGCCACACTTCTGGGCTGATCATATGAGGAAGCCAATCACGTAATGTATGAAGGTTTTCAATGGCAATCCAACCAACAGTAATAACATAATGGCAAAGATTCATAAGCATGGCCAGTTTAGCACAACTTTGAAATCTGAAGCAGCATAAGACTTTGTACAGTTGTCAATGGTTCCACTTCAGGTGGGCAAGAGCAGCAGCGGCCATTTTAGGACAGGGGTTCAAGAGGTTTAAATGATAAAATGGATTCAGAATGTACAAGTTACACAAAATCCAGTCTCAGCAATGCAAAAAAAAAAAAAAGATAAATGAAAAGTTAACAAAAGTGAACAAGAATCAGCAAATCTTGTGGGAGAAAATATTGGCTTTGTGATCCTTCCAAAGAGCAGACCAATAGAGTCTGCTTGACAGAGAACTTAACTGAACAGTAGAAGCCACTGCTATATCTCTAATACTTATGCTCTGAGATAGGCTTCCCCCTGATTGGGGTGAAAAACAAGATAAAGATCAAGTGATTAATCTCAAGGAATGGTATTGATGTTGTTTATATTGGCTTATATGCATTTCATTGGTGGTTACACATATTTTTAACAATATAGCTCTTGCAAACTTCCAAGAGTCTTGAATGGAGAAGTATGAAAATGCTTGAGCAAATATGTATGTATGTATGTATGTATGTATGTATGTATGTATGTATGTATGTATGTATTACATTTTTCTGATAAATAAATGAAGGGATACTAGTATAGATATATTTCAAGCTATTTAGCTCTCATCATTTAGCCATACCCTTGCTGGGATTTGAACTTGGTCTGTTTTTACATATTAGGCAGTTGCATTAACCTCTAAGCCATATATATGTACTTATGTATGTATGCATGCATATATGTATGTATGTATACTGTATACACTGGTTTTTCAATTAAGCAGCTGAATGAAATTGACAAGTTTTTCAATGTTTCCCATATTGAGACTCAATCCAAAAGACAGCAATATTGAAAATGGGGATGGGACTTTGAGACTGAAAATCATAACCTTACTGAGGTTCTACTAGAGATAAGATATGAACCAGATAATCTGTGGTTCACAGGAACTCTAGTGCATGCGAGCACACACACACACACACACACACACACACACACACACTTATTTATATTTCTTGGTTGTATTTATGGAAGTAAAAAAATTAAAAGTTACATATAACAGTAGGTGAGTAATAAAGAAGGCTAATTAATCCTGCAATTTAAAACCTTGTGATGTAGCATATAACTGTTCAGTTGTGTCATACATTCTGGATAGTGAATTCCATTTCTGCATCTCCCTCTGTTTTCCATTGGCTTGTTCAACAGTCGACACTTATAACATCTAGAACAATCACTTCCACTTCTGTTGTTGCTATCTGCAAAGACTTTCAATTTTTACTTCTTACTAAACTTTGGTGTTTTGAATTGTGATGTTGGAGAAGACTCTGGATTATCCCTTGGACTGAAAGGAGATGAAATCAGTCACTCCTAAAGGAAATCAACCTTGACTGTTCTTTGGAAGGACAGAAAGTGAAGTTGAAGCTCAAATACTTTGGCCACCTGATGAGAAAAGAGGACTCATTGGAAACCATGATGCTGAGCGACATTGAAGGCAAAAAGAGAAGGGGTGGCAAAGAATGAGATTATTAGATAGTGTCATCAATACAGTGGGCATGAGTCTGGGCAAAATCCAGGAGACAGTGGAATGGGGGTTGGCATGCTATATGGTCCATGGGGTTGTGAAGAGTTGAACATGACTTAGCAACTGAACAACAACAACAAAAACAAAACAACCAATTTTGATGTTCTAAAATTAATTTAATATACCTTTACACTTGTTTATGCCTCTTCCTTTAGTATAATAAGGATTTTGTTTGATTTAAACCTCCTACTTTGGCGCATGTGGTGGTATAGTGGTTAGAATGCAGTATTGCAGGCTAATTCTGCTGACTGCCAGCAATTCGATTCTCACTGGCTCAAGGTTTACTCAGCCTTCCATGGTCAGTAAAATGAGGAGCCAAATTGTTGGGGGCAATATGCTGACTCTCTAAATCACTTAGAGAGGAGTGTAAAGAGAAATGGTATATAAATCTAAGTGCTATTGCTGTTGCTATTATTACTTTTATGTTAACACTGCTATTTCAATTATGTGAAGAGTCACATGTAAACTTTCATACCACTGTTAGTACTCATGTTAATTCCCAACCAAAATCTTTATAGAGTTGCCTACCTCTGAAAATAGTCACATTAAGTTAAAATTACTGTACCATTTCAGGAGATTTAGGAGTGGGACAAATGCTCGGAAAGTGTAGAAAGATATGACCTATGATGAACTAGAAAATTTCCAGATTCTACCTTATAATTTTGGTAGAAGGAGCCAAGTCTTTTTTGCTTGTAAATGCTTCTCAACAGGCACATTTCACTTGGCACATCAGGAGGCATGTCAGAACAAATGAAATAAAACTATTGTTAAATGTTATTGTAGTAGGTACATTACTCCTCCACTGATTTAATATACTATTTCAGTCTATCAGTTTGTTCAGTACTCACTGGCAGCACAAATCCCTCCCCCCCCCACTCTCACACACATACAAAAGAGAAAGAGAGCGCAAGACAAATTTACATTACCCCATCTAAGACATATTTTGGTACTGAGGGAGAAAAAAGGGTCAGCTATTGTGGTTTTCAGTTCAAAGTTTACATACCTGAAGAGCACTAAAAACCAGCATTTCAACTAAAGCAACAAGTTTACCAAGCATTATTACAGGACTGTCAGATGGAAGAAAGCAATTTCCATTTTATGTGTCCACAATCTCCTACTGATTCTTTTTCCATTGACGGTCCATGGATTGTAATAACATGCTGCACCAGACAGATTTAGAGTTTCTATTTTATAGGTAGTCCTCGAGTTACCACGGTTCATTTAGTGGCCGTGCCAAGTTACAACGGCATTTGGAAAAGTTAATTATGACCATTTTTCAAACTTACAACTGTACAGCATCTCCATGGTCACATGATCAAAAATTAAGATGCTTGGCAACTAACTCATATTTATGACGGTTGTAGGGACCCAGAGTCATGTGATCACCTTTTGCGACTTTCTGACAAGCAGAGTCACTGGAGAAGCCAAATTCACTTAACAACCATGTCACTAATTTAACAATTGTAGTGATTCACTCAACAACTGAGGCAGGAAAGGTTGTAAAATGGGAGAAAATTCATTTAACAAATGTCTCACTTAGCAACAAAAATTTTGGGTTCAGTTGGAGTCATAAGTTGAGGACTATCTGTACTTGATTTTTGCTGAAAAATAAAATAAACTGTCCAACCAGCATCTGAGTGGGTGTGGAGCTTCTATAAGGAATTTGCCTTGGAAAGAAGCGTTTTAGAGGTATTGATAAGATTTCAATAAAGACCATCCAGATAAGGTGTGTTTCTTACTGAATATATTTTGATATGTTTCTTACTGAATATATTTTGTATCTTACTAGTCATTGTTCCTTCAATGGGGTAAAAATATTGTGAAATGTGGACGTATTGGCCCTGCAAAGGTTTGCTTATAGATAGATGCCTCCGTGATTTATTCTCCATCAAATTATAATTAGTAGCAACAGATTGTAAATTGACATTCTGCCTACCTAGTAATTATCTCCTGGGTTTCGTTAGGTGAGGCCTTCTAGCTTAAACTGAAATTGGGCGGTTCACAGCAGGTTCTATTTCCATGTTAATCATCTTTTGTTCTTAAAGATCTAAATAAAGCTGTGTATCATTATGGAGAAAGCAATATTTCTGCTTTCTGCCCTCTGGCTAGAAAGGCAGGATATAAATCAAACAAATAAACCAATAAAATTCAGGAAGAATTGCCGAGGTCACGATAATGCGCTAATGAAGGTGAAGTCAAGATTAAGATAAATAACTAAGCATTAGGCTAAATGTAATTTTGTGCAATCCTTGCAAAAATTACACAGTCATTACTAATGAACCGGCAGTTCCTGAACTAATTTTATAGCTGTGCTTTTACAGAATTGGATTTGTAGAGTGGTTGCAAGTGAGTTCATATCCACTGTCGTCACCTCTCTGATTCCTTTGTGATGATAGGAAGAAGCTTCCTTAAAACAAAACTTCAAAAAAGAATAAAAGTGATTTAGGACACATTCTCCGTAAAATAGTAATCTGAGAGAAAAGTGGGGGGAAACTGAGAAGAAATGGTGAAAGGAAACCAGAAAGAAGGGGGGGGGGAACCATCTCTACAGTTTTTGTCATTGGTCCTATCTAGTGTCCTATCTCATGTACGTGGCCTCTGAAACAAGGAAGCTTTCATTTGTAAATGAAAAATGTTTGGTCGCCTCAGCCTTAATGATTCATTTTTATTATCAGATGTTAATTCTGATTCCCTAAGACGGCTTCTGAAAACATGCTTACAAACATCTCCTTTGGGATTCTCCATGTTTGGTATTCTACCTTTCTTTTTTCTTTTTACAACACTATAATCCCTTACTTTGGAGCAGAGTTGGGGTAACTGAATGCAGATGAGCATTTACTGGCTGGATACCCTTCCTGTTGCCTATGCGGAGTTCACAGCAGATATTTTCTCTTTGCATGATAGGGAAACATCTGTCACTGCCTAGGATTGAACTCTCAACCTGTTGGAGTGTGAGGTAAGCATTTTTACTTCTAGGTCACTGCAGCACTCATTTGGCATTCCACCTTATTTTCTCTAAGTTAAAAGAAAATAAATGCATAAACAAACGAGTTATGCAAAGCAAGTACCAGACTTCCGAATCACTATTCTTTCCTAGATTGGCTTCGTTTTCTTAAACCACAAAAATAATTGGTGGCAATAACAGGAGCAACTCCCAGCCTTTCATTTGTCTGCTTGCCTAGAAAAAGGACTAGACCATCAGAGCATGCTGAAACTAAGTATGCTTTGGCTTTAGATGGTAAATAGTACTAAAAAAAGAATTTAGTTTGATGAAGCTTCTTCCTATTATCCTAAGGGAATCAGAGAAGAGGACAGTGGGTATGACTTCAGTCACAACCACTCTACAGAAGGAATGATGGATGGTATCCTGATAAATTGGTGCTTTATAACTTTTTGGCATCTGTGTTATCTGTTCTGTGAATTGGCATCTCCAATCCATCAACCATTTAGGGTGCGTCAAATAAAAACTTGACATTATAAAGCTGCCTACCTTTTATTTAATAACTGCAGTGAGCAACCTCTTTCTATTTTCATGTGTAATAAACTCTCCCATTGGACATATGCATCTATCACTTAGGAAATATCCACACCCTACAATTACATTCACCTCATAAAACATTAAGCCATACCTAGGAATGGATTAAGTCTATTTCAGGCTCCTTACATTTCTACCAGTTTTCACCTGAAATTCTATAGTACATCAAGTGATAATTAAAATAATTCAGTTCAAAATACCTGAAAATATCTCTTAAAAGAAGAAATTCTCCTTTGTTCAGGCTTGTGGGACTTGTGCAGACAGAATCTTAGATAACTCAATGGCCTTCATGTCGGTACTTCATGTCACATTGCTCTGTGTTTCAGAATGATGTTCAGATCTGCACACTGAGGTGAAATAAGTTAGTATACTAATTGATGAAATCAAATCCTTTCTAGTCCTACAGTATCTGTCAAAAAGCTTTTCTTAGTATTCTCTCTCTGTCCCCAAATATATATTTTTTCGTTGAAGTTTCATTCTGCCTGAGAACAGAACTAGGATTTGAAGGAATTAAGAGGCCTGTGGTGGTGCAGTGATTAGAATGCAGTATTGCAGGCTAATTCTGCTGGCTGCCAGCAATTTGATTCTCACCGGCTCAAGGTTGACTCGGCCTTCCATCCTTCTGAGGTCAGTAAAATGAGGACCCAGATTGTTGGGGGCAATAGACTGACTAAACCGCTTAGAGACGGCTGTAAAGCTCAGTGACGCAGTATATAAGTCCAAGTGCTATTGCTATCAATAATTTCACTATTGCTATTCCATCAACCAAGAAGTTCACCAAAAATTCCATAGATGCCCCACAGTTACAGATTTGGAATCTCCATATTATTCAACTCTCACATGAAATTTACTATATATTCAGACTGCTCTTACAACATTGCTTTGACAACTTTTGCAGAATGGATTTCTGCTTATTCTTGCAAACCTAGTAGTAGTATTTCAGGTTTCGGAAAGATCAAGTATAAATCAAATCATCAGATTAATTATCGCCAATGCAAATCAGATGGTTGCTTATGCACAGTTTATCTATGAACATCAAAGACATGTTAATTTAGTTTTAAATCAATGATTTAGACTTGAGCAACTGTTTTAAGGGGGAGGGAAGCAAGCAGGTGTTAGTATCCCATGTGCTTTGCAACCTTTCTCCAGGCTTTGTTTTAACAAGAGAATCTCTGACAATACAGCATTCAAATTCCCACATTTCTATTAATACAGAATTAAGGCTTAGTGCCACCTAGTGACTTTCTGTGCACCATTTGTGCTCAGTTAAACTTGAATGGAAACGCACTATATACTTCAGAAACAACTGGTTGAATTTGAATTCTTCAAGTGCTCGACCTTGACTTTCTAGATCTGGAAAATAAAGAGAAACTGAAAGAGAAGATGGCTTATAAAATAAGGACATCCAGAACTTTTGTTTTTAAAAAGAAACAGAGACACAGCACGCTTCAATAGAGCTCAAAAATTTTCTTTCATGTTTTATTTCTCTGCATTTCCCATGTTTATAGTATATTTATGACGGTGACATCATAATCCAACCATTCAGCAGCTGTCAGGGCCCCCAAAGCAGAATAAACACTCTTTTTACAGTCTTTACTAGTACAGGTTGGTTTACTAAAGAGATCAATATTTGGTTTGTATAGACAGAAGGATTAGGAGATGGAAATGCCTATTGAAAAGCTTCCTGATCGTGCCATGGTCTCAGAGCACCTGAGAATGTTCTAAAGAAAAGCCATTTCATAAATAATAAAAGAGGACATATAAAAACTACTCAAGGCTCTCACAAACAGGTTTACAAGAGAAAGCCTGATCTAAAAAGCAAGCGTTTTATTCTGGAATCAGTAACATATTTAAAAATTTATGGCTTTCACACACAAAAAAACTCCTTTTGTTTGAAGGCTTTTCACCAAGGGCATCCCTCTTTCCCTTTTTATTTAATCTGACTAAATGGATTTATGCCCGCAAGGTAAAAAAAGGTGGTGGAGGAGGGGGTCTGAGTGTGTATCTATGTATGTGTGTATGTGTGTATGTGAGAAAGAGAGAATTAATTCAGCCCTGTTTTTCCAATAGTTGTGAAAAAAGCTGAGTCCTGTTGTATTGTGAAGGTTTTCCCTATTTCTTTTCTTTCTTTCTTTCTTTCTTTCTTTCTTTCTTTCTTTCTTTCTTTCTCTCTCACTCTCTCTCTCTCTCTTTCTTTCTTTTTTACTGTCTGTAATAAATATATTCCAGTCTTTTTGATGAGGAAATTATTACAGCTATTAATGTGGATCATGAAAATGGAGTTTCACCTTCCCGTGGAAATTATTGGAGCATCGTGGGAGTTTTAATATTAAATTGTTTGCCAATTGTTTGAAAATTGTTTCAGTGTCTTCCCTCAGAGGCATGGATACACACTGCTGCCTGCATACATCTCCCCTGCCTGTAAAGGATCAGCCATGTGCCTCTTATGTGTGGATCTGATGGGATATGGTTGCCTCTTGCTTAATGACTGATAGTTCTCATGGGAACATATATTTTAAAAAATCTGATTGGCTCTCTTGCTGCACACAAGTATACTGTCAATTTGTGGGAGAAGGAGCGGAAGGACCCAGGGATGGAATTGAAAGAGGGATCAGCCTAAAATCCCTATGTAGTCACAAGAGGACTATGTCAACCCCTTCTTATCTAACTCTAAGCAGGTGATAATCATTTGTTGAAAAGATTCCAGTGTATGGGCATGAGTAGCAATACATCACTTTAATTGGTGGACCTGGTCTTTCACACATGACATTCATGTGTGGCTTTGGTCCAGTGGTGGGATTCAAAATTTTTTACTACCGGTTCTGTGGGCGTTGCTTAGCAGGTGTGGCATGGCTTGGTGGGCATGGCTTGGTGGGCATGGCAGGGGAAGGATATTGTAACATCTCCATTCCCTCCCCACTCCAGGGGAAGGTTACTGCGAAATCTCCATTCCCTTCCGATCAGGTGGGACTGGGGAGGCAGAGAAGAGATGGGGGTGGGGACAGTCAGAGGTGGTATTTGCCCATTCTCCGAACTACTCAAAATTTCCGCTACCAAGTCCCCAGAACTGGTCAGAACCAGCTGAATACCACCTCTGATCTGGTCTTTCACACATGACGCAATTCAAATTTATAAACCAGTCCCAAGTCATGGATAAAGAAAGTGTTTTTATAAAAGGGATACAGTGGGATAACAGGTGATTTAGGGAAGAAATTGTTGTGGCCAACCAGAAATGAAGGATCCTTCCCTGGATTTTGGAGACAAAATCAGGACCAAAGTCTAAACCCCAGAGACAAAATCGGGGTTTTTGTAAATTACTCAAACAGCACTTTTTTAAAAAAAAAACCCGGAATGCGAGACAAATTGTTCAAAAGAGGGACTGTCCCACTGAAATTGGGACGTCTGGTCACCTTATTTAAATTCCTTACCAAGACCAAACTGTCTAAATGCAGCAAGAATTGTTGAAAGCATCACATTTATTTAGCAACAATATCTATTCACTCACAATGATCTATGTTATGATAACTCTTGAGTTCTTAAAGGATTATGTTCCCATAGAATGCAGAGAAAAGCTAGGCTCTTTTAATTAGTCCTAACCCATAGAGTTAAATGACATCAAGTACTGAAATGTTCTTGTGGGTAAAGAGATATTCCTCTCCTTGGTGACACCTCTAAGATATATAGTCAGTTGTTTGATTAGTGACCTTCTGTCAGCACCTCTCCATTAGATAATTAGGAAAGAAGACCACGAGACTCCATGAGTAGAAATCAAGTGTACTTTTACTAATTATAAATGATTAAAGGCATAGCGAAGCGAAGTCTGATTATTTAGGCGCGAAAGCGATTGATATATAGAATAACCCATTCCCCACCCCTTGGCATCACAGTTACAGTCCAATCATAATTCTCCCAAATGTCAGGTGTGAGATAACTTCAAAAGGCATCACGAAGATGGAATGTGGGTGCCGTTAGTCCTGGCGGGAGTCTCCTACGCATGCGTAGTCCGACAGGCAGCTGAGCTCCAGAACCTTCCTCCAGCACAATGAGTAACCCCTCCCAAATACCATGCCCTCCCTCCCCGTTTCATGGCAGCCGAAAGCAACAGCAAAGCAGAGGCTGACACCTTCTCTCTGGCTAATCTATTTCAGATTGAGTCTCTTTAGGAATGTAAAAAAAATCAAAGTGATTTGTAATGGTGAGTAGGAATAGTACATGAATGGTGCAAACAAATATCACAGCTTGTTTAAAGTCAGTGTTAGCTCTCCATTGTCTATTTGGAATACTTAAATAGTCTATTCTAAATAGGAGAATTTGACTGGAGGCTCAGTGGCCTACAGTCAGGGTCTGCAACCTTGGCAACTTTACAACTTGTGGACTTCAATTCCCAGAATTCCTCAGACTGTGCATGCTGGCTGAGGAATTCTGGGAGTTGAAGTCCACAAGTCATAAAGTTGCCAAGGTTGCAGACCCCTGGCCTACAGGAAGCAGGTGTTCAAAAAACAATATAATTAATTTAGCCTCCTTTACAGGCTTATTAGCTGTGAGATCTAGAGCAATCTGAAGCTCAGCCTGGATAAATTCATGAAACTGAATTGAATGCCTTGATCCTCAAAGAGGTGGGATTTTATCTCATTGGTTTTTTTTTTTTAGTTAAAATTTTTTAATTTTTAATTTAAAACAAATACAACATCCTTCTTTACATGCTATAGAAAGTGTATCAGTTGGTTACAAATAGACTTTTGCGCATCTCTTCCACAGTCAACAAACATAATTCATGTTAACTCGAGCATTTTAACTCAAATATTCATACATGTCACCATCATCATATATCCATTTTCATTTGACTATAATTGTTATTAAATAATAATAATAATAATAATAATAATAATAATAATAATAATAATAATAATAATAATAATAATAATAATTTTTGTTTCTTAAACAATACATACCCACACCAGTGGGAAAAGAAAAAAAAAACAAAGAAGACAAAAAGAACAAAAAACAAGGCAGGGAAAAGAAAAAAAGGAAAAAAAAAGAAAAAAAGGAAAAAAAAAAGAAAAAAAAAGAACACAGGTATATATTATTAAAAAAAAGTATATCAGCTGGTTACAACATGTTTTGGTGCATCTCTTCCATTAATTCATATTAATTCAAATATCTTAACTCAAATGTTTACTATATTGACATCATTATACCTCCACTTTTAGTTGACTACAGTTATTTAAACATCCTTCATCCTTAACTATGCCAAAGATTTAATCCATAACCACATGCTGACATTTCATTTACTTGTTTGTAAAATCCTCTATTAACATCAAATCCTCATATCCTATTTTAGCTGAACATCCATAATATTTAATACCAAGAATTCCATCTTCCATGCAGTATAGTTTATTATCATTCTCCCTTCTTTATGTAATTATATCGTATATCGTAACATTTTCCCCATATTAGTTAACATTTAACTGTATATATTTTATTTTATTTTTTAATAGTGATAATTATTGTGATTAATAACCTTTGTATATGGTCCAAAAATATTTCCAACCTTCCCTTCTCATATCCAATTATTATTTATCATATCAACTCCACATTATATACATTACTATCAATATCAATTATTATTCAGCTATGTCTATTACAAATAAGAGTAATTAGATTTAGCTAATTTTAAATTGTATTCTTCCATCTATCAGCCTATGTCTCTCCAATAACAAAACCTCCTTAGTCCTATTGCCATTCATGGAACAGATTTACCAAATGTTTTTATAACCAAGTCCAAACAGGAATATCTTCGCACCTTTTTGCTCAGGATGGCTCTGATGTAATAATAACGTTGTCCCAGGCTTGTTGCACTTTTCAGTTTGTCTTTAATTCTCAAGGGTGGTATCGAAAATTCTGCAAATGATGTTTCATAAAGTATAGGTTCTTTAATGCTTCTCATTCCTCCTGCGCTCTGTCTTTTAAAATAAATCTTCTGTATGGCTGCCCCCCTTTCAAGCGTTGCATCTCTTTCTCCCAGATGCCCAGCATGTCAGCAAGTTGAAAAACTTCATTTCTGACATTCTTCATTTGTATTTCAGGAACATTCAAACATTCAACGTTCTCACTTTTTTCTTCATATTTTAATGTTAAATAGTCCAGCTTTTTTTCAAATCTTTCATATGTGTCAAACAACTTTTGAAATGCAGAGAAAATCATTTGAAACGAATCACTTGAAGCATGTATAGACGCCATGTTGTGACGCAGCTAGAAGCTCTAAGATATTTGCAAGTAAGAACACGCTGGGAGCTGTGCAATCTTATCTGATCTTAGACCAACACAGCCAAGCAATAAAAGTGTCAGATCGTAAGAAGCCAAATTGTAGTAGATTAGTTTACAGCCCACTTAAGAAGAGTCAGAGGGAATGTTGAAGTAATCTTTAAAACATTTAAGAAATAGGGTAACCACCGGCCATAAATCCATTAAAAAAAACCCAATTCGCCGCTATATTCTTCTGTTCTTTGGTTTCAATTAGCTTAAATTTTAATGCGGACCGTATCTCTTTGAGTAATAAAATCAGCTTACCAGTTGAAATCACTTCCACCATTCTTAGGGGCAACCTGCAGTTTCGGTTAGCTTACAGCTAATCCAGAAGGAGTTGGCAAAAGGGGTTAAATTCCAAGCCCCCCAGAGACTTGCGAACATCTCTGAGGTCACTGGATCTCCCATAACCTTTCACTGTCTCTCCAGGACAGATAGGATCCAAAACGACCCGTCCAATTCCTTCGGAATAGGGGAATTTCAGGAATAGCCTGAAACTCCGTCTTCTCACTGCTAAGCCCCGCCTTCTTCCCTTTATCTCATTGGTTTTCAAGTAGGCCTAAAAGAGTTCATTTCTTTTCATTGGCTCTATAACCACCTCAATTCCTAAACAACCTAAAGCTGAGCAATTGCAAGAATCCACTGCATCCACACAGCTGTGTATAATGTTCACAGAGAAGACAGGCAAGTGCTTGAATAGATGATTTTAGTCTAAAGGCAAAGATCAAAAGAAACGCATCATTTTGTAAGAATAAGATGTTGTTTCGTAAGAGATTTTATGTATGTGTGCATATTTGTGTACATACATATATGTGTATGTGTATGCATACACACACACACACACAGATTAAGAACTCAAGATGTATGTATGTATGTATGTATGTATGTATGTATGTATGTATGTATGTATGGTTATAGTTGTTATAGTTATAACTCTAGGCAATTGCCTGGATTAGTCCTTGCAGTTTTCTTGGCAACATTTTCAGAAGTGGCTTCCCATTGCTTCACTGCTAGCTGGCTTTGGGCCTAAGCTGATTTTATAACTCAGAGTCTCCTGATTTCTACCCTGATAACTTAACTCAGCAACCCCCAACATTTTGGGACCAGAGACCATTTCCCCAGGCGGGGGGTGTTGTTTCCATGGACTAGAGGTGGGGCGTGATTTCGCATGCTGCCTGCATCCCATGCATGGGGGTTTGCAGGGCCCAGTTTCTGGCATGCCACGGACCAGTCCCAGTCCATAGACTGTGGGTTGGGGACCCCTGTTTTAACTGTGCTCAAGTGATTATTGAACACCAAACTGGCTCTTGAGTGACTATTAAGAATAATTTTATTTGTTAGCTAAACAGTCATAGATTAAAGAGATATCTAAAACTGTGGAAACTCTACAATAATACAGAGGAAAAAAGACATCCCAGCATATGGGTTTTATAGTTGATTCATATATCAGAGACTAAATTTGGTACATCTAATCAGACTACTTATTAATAAGTTTTTTCATATACAGTATCACAATGAATAATCACAGATCAACAATTCCAAGTCCAATTGAAATATTTTGGTAGCAGTGGCTATCAGAAGCTGATGTTTACTCTGATTAGTAATAACAAAAGCACTTAGACATATATCGCTTCATAGTGCTTTACAGCCCTCTCTAAGCGGTTTACAGAATCAGCCTATTGGCCTCAACAATCTGGGTCCTCATTTTACCCACCCCAGAAGGATGGAAGGCTAAGTTAGCCTTGAACCTAGTGAAATTTGAACTGCCAAATTGCAGTCAGCCAGCAGTCAGTAGATGTAGCCTGCAGTACTGTATTCTAACCACTATGCCACCAGAGCTCATTAGCTTAGTGTGAGTATTTTTCTACTTTTTGATATATTCCTTGCTCTACTTATATTTAATAGATAGCATTTTAATTTGATGGTAATATTTAATGGATTTTTAAAAAACGCAACCATTTATTTTCATTTACCCCTGATTTACATAACTATTAAGTAAATTCCCCAAGAAACTTTTTGAAACATGCAAATAATTCTGGTTTTGTTGTTTGATATGTAAATTTCCCCAGTACAATTCTTTTCAAGATGTTTTTTTCTCATATAAGCACTTTTAAATAAACACCACTCTTTATACATAACTTCCACTAATGCACTTTTTTCAGTTACAAAGTTAAATGTGAAATTAGAATCTGTCTGGTCAGAGCAGAAATGCCTGAACCTACTCCTAAATCATCATCATATCTTGCTATTCTTTTAAAAATCTCAAATGCCATCCTTTCTCATCCCTTTTTACAGACTAATTATGTTTAAAGATGGGGAAGCTGCTTATAAAATAACACAAATAAAACTAAGCCAATCATTGAAAAATAAAAGAAAAGTTGAATCAGATAATACTGTGGGAATGGGAATGATGAGAATCCTGCTCAGACATTCCCCTCTTTACAAAAGCCAGTTTGGTGTATTAAGGGGGGGGGGGGAAGCCCCTGAGTTCTAGTCCTGCCTTAGGCATGAAAGGTAACTGTGTGACTTTGGGTCAGTCCCTCTCTCAACAAAACCCACCTCACAGGGATGTTGTTGGGAAAACAGGAGGCAGCTGTATTAGGTATGTTCGCTGCATTGAATTACTTATAAAGTAATAAAGATGGAATAAGGCTCTAATAACCTAATTAATAAACAAAATAACATTGAATTATAAAAACCCAGGCTGTTCCTATAGTTTCTATCCACGCCCCTGCATTTTCTGCTGATTCCAAACTCCATTGTCCATTAAAGGTCTAAAGAGAAATGCTGATTTTGAACCAGCCTGAAGTTTATTTATTTTATTTAGTTAGTTAGTTTGTCACTCATGTACAAGATAACAGGAATAAGAATAAACATGAATAAGAACACAGGAAATGGGGACAAATAATTGATGACAGTAGGATAGGAACATTAGGCACACTGGTGCGCTTATGCACATCCCTACTGACCTCTTAGGAATGGAGTGAGGTCAACAATAGACAGTTTAAGGTTAAAGTTATGGGGGCTTGAGGATATAACAACAGAGTCAGGTAGTGCATTCCAGGAATTGACCACTCTGTTGCTGAAGTTGTATGAAGTTGATTGAGCTCAGCTCTTGCTTGACAGGTGGTTGGACTAGAAGACCTCCAATGTCCCATCCAGCTCCATTTTGATTGATTGATTGAAACTTGAAAGTTTCAAGACATTCAAGAGTTCAAGCTTGAAACTCTCAAGCTTCACAAATACATGGGCATTGGACAACGACACCAGCCTCTTGCAAATTCAGATACCAGCCCCAAAAGATCATTGAAGGAATGTGTTTGGACAGAACTGATCCCTTGACACCTGAGGTCCCCTACAGACACTTCTTCTCTGTTTTCTTTAGTAGTGCAGAAGATAGTCCCCTTGGACATCTATATTTCAATACAAAATATTAGTCAGCCTCCCAAATTTGTGAAAGTCCATATTTTACATTGCTCTCAATACTTAATATTTCAAAGCTGCCAAGATCCACCCAAACTAATTCAAAACTGCAGATTCCACACATTTTTCATGTGAAAATATTAATTAGCGCAGGTGTGTTTGGAAAGTTCATGAACTTTTTTTTTTTGCTTTGCAAATCAAGACTTCATATCGGGAAGAGCCAGTTTCTAAACCAAGCAACACTCAGAGTTATATTGTGTTTCCAGCTTGGACAGCTGACACAGTTGTAATTCTGAGATACTTTTTTAAATAAAATAAAATTAAAAAGTCCCTTGATTCCATCCATGCTGCCTGAAAGTCCAGAACATAAATTCACATACAGGCTTCACTCAATATATTTAGCCAAGCCAAGCTAGATATATGATATTCATATGTTCAGGTTGTATGTATTTGTCTATGTGTGTTTGTGTGTGTGTATTTGTGAAAATAAAGAGCAGGGAAAGACGGGGCATAGAATATGGGGAAGAGGAAGTTTTACTGCAGGTCCACTCCTATTTTCTAGTTTGGCTGTTGTGCTATAGGCTTAAGAAGGTTGGTAAAGACAAAGGCACAAAGAGGGAGATCCAGATTTCATGTAATTAGAGAGATTTGCTGAGTATGATGAAGTCCAGGTTAATTTGTATTAAAAATCATGACAACACACATACTATATTGAGAATGTGGGATAGATACAAATCCAGGCTGTGCCTTAAAACACTTTTTTTGAGACAACTATGAATGTCATGCAATTTAAAGTGATTTCACTTGTCCCCAATGTCAATTCTACAATGGGAAGAAGTTGTGTTTAATAGACGTAAAATCATTTGTCTGAGCTTCATTGAAGCAAAGCACTTCTTCAAAGGTCTGCACAGCCCTCTAAGTTGGAAGTCATACTTCCTAGACTACCACCTATCTCATCCTTTGTGAATAGAATAGAACAGAATAAAATAGAATGGATCCTGGAGGTCTTCTAGTCCAAACCCCTGCTCAGGCAGGAAACCCTATACCATTTCAGAAAAATGGTTGTCCAATCTCTTCTTACAAACTTCCAGCGTTGGAGCATTCACAGCTTCTGGAGGCAGGTTGTTCCACTGAGTAATTGTTAATTAATTGTTCTCACTTGATATTTCTCTTTTGTTCTAGGTTGCTTCTCTCCTTGAAATTGTTATTTGGAATTGTTATGTGGAGCTGTTATTTGGAAGACACTTATCATATAGGTAGGCGTAATGGATGGGAAGCAACATGTCTTTGGCTTCTATTAAGTTTGGTTACAATCACTGCATGGATTAAATCTGAGACATTTATACAGAGAGCATATCTCCGACTTTGAATGATGGCGTCGCCCTGAAAAGTATGCCATGATAAATTCTCTGTCATTTAATTTTCTGACATTGAACTTGACCTCACATGTTTGAAATTCTCAGCAGCATCCTTTGAATCACGAAACCTGATGATGGCATTCACTTAATGCTGATACTGCTGGTAGCATCACATACTTAGTCAGTAGGAAATGTTGTGTAGACAAGCTGTACCTTCTCATTAAAGGAGGGATGATGAGAAGAACCTGTATAGGTGGTGGAATGCAAAGTTATCTGTACCAATGTGTGGAACCAAACTAAACAATTATAATGATATTGAAGGATACATGTCAGAAGACTCCAAGATTTATATTCTACCAATGTGTATCTTCACATTGCAAGTTGCTGTCCTTGATTAACTTTGTTGTATTTTGTAGAAAAAAATGATTTTTATCTTCTCTAATCTGTGAGCTGGGTGGGGAAGGGAGGCAGCAACGAAAGCTTCACAGCATTTACCATATTTTTTGGAGTATAAGAAGCACTTGAGTATAAGACGCAAATTAAAAAAAAAGTTTTTGCACTCTGCAGATCTCCCAAAAATGGCCTGTTTTTTCACGGGCCTGTTTTTTTTTTTTTCCCCAAAAAAGGGCATGAATAACCTTTAGGCGGCTTATAGAGTGCTCCTGGGGGGGGGGCAAAAAACGCTCTGTTTTTTGCAAAAACAAGCCCATTTTTTTTCAAAGGAGGTTTATAGAGTGCTCCTGGGGGCTGGCGCGGGGCAAAATTGAGCAAAAAACAGCCCGTTTTTTGGTCATTTTTGCCCTCCCCAGCACCCAGGAGTACTCTGCAAGGCTCCTAAAGGCTATGCATGGCCATTTTGGTGAAGGGGCCAGGTTTCGGGAGGCAAAAAATGCTGTATTCAATGTAAAAGGTGCGTCTTATACTCCAAAAATATGGTACTTCTTTAAACAAACAGCTTAAAATTAGTTACTATCAGTTACAGTTACATGGAAATGATATCTGATAAAAGAGTATGACACGCACATAAATAGTGTCTTTTCAGGGCTGAGAAAGTAGACCTTTGTCCATGCTAATCTTCTCTGTGGCATTCCAATTTTAGTATACGTGCTGCCAAAGCGAGCACGCATATTTTAATACAGAAAATTCTGAAAATGGAGATAAAAATGAAACCAGAACTTTTCCTCTTAGGTTTAATGAAAAAGAACTGGAGAAAAAATTTGGAACTTTGTTACTATAGATGTTGATAGCAGCAAGACTATTGTATGCCCTAAACTGGAAGGAAACTTCAATTCCTATCATGGAGAAGTTGATGGAGTTGGCGGAAATAGCAATAGCAGTAGACTTATATACCGCTTCATAGGCCTTTCAGGCCTCTCTAAGCGGTTTACAGAGAGTCAGCATATTGCCCCCAACAATCTGGGTCCTCATTTTACCCACCTCGGAAGGATGGAAGGCTGAGTCAACCCTGAGCCGGTGAGATTTGAACCGCTGACCTGCTGATCTAGCAGTAGCCTGCAGTGCTGCATTTAACCACCGCGCCACCTTGGCTCTCACCTTGGAAATGGCAAAACTGACTAACTTAATTAAAGAAAAGAACATAAGTTCTTTTGTTTCCACATGGAAACCGCTTCTGAACTTCATGCTTGATGTGGAAAAGAATGTAACTCTGACTTTGGGTTTTACAGATTAGACTGACAGATCTTTATAGAAATGTTGTTGTTCATACTATTATGGAAAAGCAAAAAGCTGTGAGTTGACATTAATGCCTTATTTTACTATAATAGAGTCAGAAGTCAATGATTCTTTTTCTTTCTTTCTCTTATCTTTCCTCATTTCATTCCCCCCTTTCCCCTCCCCCCATTGTTCTTCTATTTTATTTTGTATTTTATAATATTCTATAAACTAATAAACAAAAATGAAACAAAAAGGAAGAGAGAAAGTAGACCATTGTCTGAGATGAAACACAAGTTTGATCCTGAACTATAGCATGAACATATAGTCCCACCAGCAAGGCAGAAAGGAGAACCAACTAAGGAACTTGCTTAAGAAGAGGAAGATTTTGTCTCTTAAGTAGAATGCCTCTGCTCTAGATTCTTTCTATGTTTCTTATAGGAAGATATTGTGGTCATTTGGAAATCTTCTGACTTTGTTCAGGGCTAGACTGAACGTTTTCTGCATCTTGGTAATTCATCAACTACACCGGGCCTAGACAGATCTGAAGTCTCAGTTTGAGTCCTGGTGGTGCAGTGGTTAGGAGGCAGCATTGCAAACTAATTCTGCCAACTGCCAGCAGTTCGATCCTGATTGGCTCAAAGTTGACTCAGCTTCCACTCTTCTGAGGTTGGTAAAATGAGGACCCAAATTATTGGGGGCAATATGCTGACTTAGTAAAATGTTTAGAGAAGATTGTAAAGTACTATGGAGCAACAAACAAGTCTAAGGACTATTGCTATTGTGATTAAGTCCAGTTATATTCCTGCAAGAGATCTTACCATATTTATTTATATTAGGTAAAGATTGGCAGTCTGCAGCCAATCTTTGAGTCTTCTATGTCTGGCTTCCAAGCAGCTGCCTATCTAAATAGAAGGCCATTCCATAGCACTGCTTACAAATCTTTTTTTTTTAATTTTCGGGGTTTATATATGAAATTATTTGTAATTTGGGCATTTACAACCCTATAACTGATCCCCTTTAGGTAGCATCATGACTTCATTTTCTAAGTATTTCTCACCATGCCAACCAATTTATGACAATACCGGAAAAATGTTCTATATTTGTTTATCACAAACAAAAAGCTTTTTATAAGGCACGTCATAATGAACTGGAGACTCGTATTGTGAATCATTTCACAATGGTTGTCTTTGAATCTTTGTAGCAGGCCTGCTTTTAATAATTGAGCACAAAGAATAATTACCATAGCCCTAAAAGTACAACAATTAACCACATGCTATATCCTATGAATCATAATATAGGAAAATTTTGATAATGTGGCATGCTTATATAAGCATTCTTCATGTTTTAAAGGGGACAGCTGAAAATTAAACTGAGCAAATCTTAGCAGGTAAACATGGTAAATTCATTTGATCATGTTCATGCATCTATATCTGTTTGTCTGTCTGTCTGTCTGTCTATTATTTATCTACCTATCTACTTACCTACCTACCTATCTTTATTTCCATCTTTGTCTCTCACAGTTGTTGCCATCAGAAGACATTTTTTACTGTGTCAGAAAAGGTTAGGTTAGGTTAGGTTAAGTTTATTTATAGGCCGCCCTTTTCCCTGAGGGGACTCAGGGCGGCTTACAACTTATATAGGAAGGGGAAACATACAAAGACATATAGGACAATACATAATTAAAAGAGTAAAGCAACATTCATTCAGCATTCGGGCGGGGATGGAATATAATCTTTAACCCCAGGCCTGACGGGATAGCCAGGTCTTGAGGGCTGTGCGGAAGGTCTGGAGTGTGGTGAGGGTACGAATCTCCACGGGGAGATCGTTCCAAAGGGTCGGAGCTGCTACTGAAAAGGCTCTCCTCCGCGTAGTTGCCAGTCGACACTGACTGGCAGATGGAACTCGGAGGAGGCCCAATCTATGCGATCTAATGGGTCGTGAGGAGGTAATTGGCAGGAGGCGGTCTCTCAAGTACCTAGATCCACTACCATGAAGGGCTTTGTAGGTGGTAAGTAGCACCTTGAAGCGCACCCGGAGATCAACAGGTAGCCAGCGCAGCTCGCGGAGGATAGGTGTTATGTGGGCGAACCGAGGTGCACCCACAATCACTCGCGCGGCCGCATTCTGGACTAGCTGAAGTCGCCGGATGCTCTTCAAGGGCAGCCCCATGTAGAGCACATTGCAGTATTCCAGCCTAGAGGTCACAAGGGCCCGAGTGACTGTTGTGAGAGCCTCCCGGTTCAGGTAGGGTCACAACTGGCGCACCAGGCGAACCTGGGCAAATGCCCCCCTGGTCACAGCCGACAGATGGTAATCAAAAGTCAGCTGTGGATCCAGAAGGACTCCCAAGTTGCGAACCCTGTCTAAGGGGTGTAATATTTGACCCCCCAGCCTGAGTGATGGAACACTGGCCAAATTATTGGGAGGAAAACACAACAGCCACTCGGTCTTTTCCGGGTTGAGTACAAGCTTGTTAGCCCTCATCCAGTCTCTAACGGCTTCCAGACCCTGGTTCATCACGTCCACCGCTTCATTGAGTTGGCATGGGGCGGACAGATACAACTGCGTATCGTCCGCGTATTGGTGATATCTTATCCCATGCCTCCGAATGATCTCGCCCAGTGGTTTCATGTAGATGTTAAATAGTAGGGGGGACAGGACCGACCCCTGCGGCACCCCAAATGTTAGGGGCCTAGGGGTCGATCTCTGCCCCCCGACCAACACCGACTGCGACCTGTCCGAGAGGTAGGAGGAGAACCACTGCAAAACAGTGCCACCCACTCCCACCTCCCGCAGTCGTCGCAGAAGGATACCATGGTCGATGGTATCGAAAGCCGCCGAGAGGTCAAGGAGAACTAAGATGGAGGCATGGCCTCCATCCCTGGCTCTCCAGAGATCATCGGAGAATGCGACCAAAGCGGTTTCTGTGCTGTAACCAGGTCTGAAGCCGGACTGGAATGGATCTAGGTAGCTGGTTTCCTCCAAGGACCGCTGAAGCTGGGAGGCCACCACCTTCTCAACAACCTTCCCAACAAAGGGAAGGTTGGAGACTGGACAGTAGTTGTTAAGGACGGCTGGATCCAGAGATGGTTTCTTCAGGAGGGGTCTCACCACCGCCGCTTTAAGTGCAGCGGGGAAGTGCCCCTCCTGAAGAGAGGCGGTAATAACCGCCTGGATCCAGCCCTGTGCCACCTCTCCGCTGTTGGCAACCAGCCAGGAGGGGCACGGGTCCAGTACACAAGTGGAGGCACTCACAGCTCTCATGGCCTTGTCCACGTCCCCTGGGGCAACATCCTGAAACTCAACCCAGCGATGGTCTACCGAATTATCCACCTGTGCCTCGGCTGGATCTGCAGAAGTGGAGTCCAAATCCGACCGAAACCGAGCAACTTTGTCCGCTAAGAACTGGACATAGTCTTCAGCCCTACCCTGCAAGGGGTCCCCCGTATCCCTCCCATTTAGGAGGGACCGGGTTATCCTAAACAGGGCGGCTGGACGGGACTCAGCGGACGCAACCAAGGTGGCAATATAAGATCTTTTTGCTGCCCTAAGTGCCCTGATGTATTCCTTGGTGCAGGTTGTTAGGAGTGCTCAGTTCGAATCGGACTTATCGAACCTCCATAGGTGCTCTAGGCGTCTCCTCCGGCGCTTCCTCTCCCGGAGCTCCTCGGTGAACCAAGGAGGCCGCCGGGATCTGCCACCTCAGAGTGGCCGTAGTGGCGCAATCCGGTCAAGGGACTCCGATGCTGCCGAGTGCCAGGCAGCAACCAGAGTCTCCACCGGACTGTGGGCGAGAGTATCAGGAATAACCCCAAGTTACGGCCCTACCTGAACCGGGAGGCTCTCGCAACAGTCACTCGAGCCCTTGTGATCTCTAGGCTGGAATACTGCAATGGGCTCTACATGGGGTTGCCCTTGAAGTGCATCCGGCGACTGCAGTTAGTCCGGAATGCAGCCGCGCGAGTGATAGTGGGCGCACCGCGGTTCGCCCACATTACACCCATCCTCCGCGAGCTGCACTGGCTACCTGTCGATCTCCGGGTGCGCTTCAGGGTATTGATGACCACCTTTAAAGCACTCCATGGTAGTGGATCTGGGTACTTGAGAGACCGCCTTCTGCCGATTACCTCCCTTCGACCGATTAGATCGCACAGACTGGGCCTCCTCCGGATCCCATCTGCCAGTCAATGTCGACTGGCGACTACACGGAGGAGAGCCTTTTCTGTTGCAGCTCCGACCCTGTGGAACGATCTCCCCGTTGAGATTCGTACCCTCACCACCATCCAGACCTTCCACACGGCCCTTAAGATCTGGCTCTCCCAGCAGGCCTGGGGATAGGTTCTTAATTTACCCGCCCGAGTGTTGACTGTTGAATGCAAGTTGTGTTTTACTATTTTATTTTGTTCACTCACTGTTTGTCTTTTGGTATTGCACCCCTTTCCCTGTGATTGTAAGCCGCCCTGAGTCCCCTCAGGGAGAAGGGCGGCCTATAAATCTTAATAAAATGTCTAAAAAAAAAGTTCCGTCTGGAACCTCACAGGGTCCATCAGTTGCCTGGGGCGGAACCACCTGGTCGGTTCCTCCTCCCTACAGTGGGGGTTTGGTCTCCGGAAGTCAAGCCTCAGTAGGCAGTGGTCTGACCACGACAGGGGTATGATCTCGTTACCCCTCAGACCAAGATCACAAGTCCACTGCTCCGAGAGAAATACGAGGTCGAGCATGTGACCCGCAGAGTGGGTTGGGCCCCGAATTACTTGGGTCAAGCCCATGGCTGTCATGGAAGCCATGAACTCCTGCGCCCCATCAGAGTGTTCACCGAGCGAAGGGAAATTGAAATCCCCCAGAACCATAAGCCTGGGGAACTCAATTGCCAGCTCGGCTACTGACTCGAGGAGCGAGGGGAGGGCTGCTGCAACGCTGTTGGGAGGCAGGTACGTTAGCAGCAGACTCACTTGACCCTTGAGGTCCAACTTCACCAGCAGGGACTCACACCCGACAAGCTCCGGAGCAGGGATCCTACGAGGTGCTAAAGACTCCCTGATAACAATAGCCACACCCCCACCCCTTCGCTGAGCTCTCGGCTGATGCAGCACCTGAAATCCTTCTGGGCACATCTCTACCAGGGGGACTCCTCCCTCCGGGTCCAGCCAGGTTTCAGTAATACATGCCAGGTCTGCCCTCTCGTCTAAAATTAAGTCCCGGACGAGGGGAGCCTTGTGAACAACAGACCTGGCATTTAGCGACAACAGCCGGAGACCAGGGTCCTGATTACTTGCGCCATCTGGCCTCGGAGTGGAACTCATAGGGCCGGAAGGAGGGATCTCTATGACGTAGCGAACCCTCCTTCCCCGGTAATGGCCAGCCCTAAAGTCCCCGCCATATCTGCCCCTCCCCATTACGACCGTAATGCTCCGACCCACTCCCATGCCCATGGTCCCCCCAACCACCCCAGTGACCCCCACATTCCTTGGCAGGTCCTCCGAATCAGACATACTCATTCACTCACACAAACAGTCCCCACATAGTAGTATTTTGTAATAATGTAGGTCTTTTAAGGTCAGCCTATCTGGATATACAGATGTACAAACTTCCTTGAACTTTCTGTTTGCTACACTGAAACAAGATTAGCAATCAACAATCTTCCTTAGCAATAGAGGGCTTGTTCTATGATTGAGCCAGGCTGGGCGGGGAAAACATTTTAGACCTGAAGACTCCTTTAGGTCTCTGGGAACCAATTAGTCAATGACTGTGAGTTGAGAAGATCAATACCTAAATTCAGAGGGTCATAACTTAAAAGACTACTGCTGATCTTCTCACATTGCCGGTCCTCTCTCTATGTCACATATAAAAACAGGGAGAAGTTTAAATACACAGTCTCTCTTCTCCCAAATAAAATTCAAAAGCCTAGTAATTTAGAAGGGAGTTATTTTTTACTGGATAGCTAACTCCTGTATTTATTTATTTATTTATTTATTTATTTATTTATTTATTTATTTATTTATTTATTTATTTATTTATTTATTTATTTATTTATTTATTTATTTATTAATTATTTAGAAAGGGGGGTTCCTACGCTCAAGAGATGAAGAATTATTCATGTAGGCTTGTAAAAGAATACTAAAAGAATGGAAAGGTACATGCTAGCATGAATAAAATAAAACCTCCAGTGTTGGAGCATTCACAACTTTTGGAGGCAAATAGTTCCACTGATTAATTTTTGTAACTGTCAGAAAATTTCGCATTAGTTCTAGGTTGGTTCTCTCCTTGATTAGTTTCCATCCATTGCTTCATGACCTGCCCTCAGGTGCTTTGGAGAATAGGTTGACTTCTTCTTCTTTGTGGCAGCCCCTGAGATATTTGTTTGTTTGTTTGTTTGTTTGTTTATTGTTTGTTTATTTATTTATTTATTTATTTATTTATTTATTTATTTATTTATTTATTTATTTATTTATTTATTTATTTATTTATCTTGTATGCTGCTCACTCCCGGAGGACTCCGGGCGGCTCACAAAAGACAAGGGAAAGGGGGATATTGGAACACTGCTGTCATTCACCCCTAGCCCTTCTTTTCATTAAACTAGACATACCTGATTCCTGCAACTGTTCTTCTTATGTTTTAGCCTCCAGTCCCCCAATCCTCTTTCTTGCTCTTATCTGCAGTCATTCGAGAGTCTCCACATCTTTTTATATCATGGCCACCAAAACTGGATGCAATATCCCAAGTGTGGTTTTACCAGGGCATTATCAAGTGCGATTAACACTTCACATGATCTTGATTTTAGTCTTCTGTTAATACAGCCTAGGACTGGGGAAGTCTCTTCTCTAGTCTAGAAAAAAATCCAATTGCTGAAAATACACTGGGATTTTTAAAAATTAAATAATGATGACTGCATCTTATGAAAATTATGGAAACCCAGATTTGGAAAATTCTTCCATATTATTATTATGAACCACAGTGGGACAGTGGTTAGAGTGCAGGCTACTTCTACTGATTGCCGACTGCCTGCAATTTGGCAGTTCAAATCCCATCAGGCTCAAGGTTGACTCAGCTTTCCATCCTTCCAATGTGGGTAAAATAAGGACCCAGATTGTTGGGGGCAATAAGCTGACTCTGTAAATTGTCGAGAGAGGGCTGTAAAGCACTATAAAGCGCTATTGCTATTATTCATATCGGCACCCTAAAGCCTATCCTACAGGTATAGCATAACTCCCACTCTCTCTCTTAAGATGCCCAATTGTTGTCCTTCAAAGTTAAAGCCAGAGCTACTTAAAAACATGTCAGATCACTTTGAGTTTCTTGCATTTTTACTCTCCAAAGGACAAAGACTAGAAAAGAAACAGAATGGAGGAGTAGGGGCAACTAAGAGTAACTTTTAATGAAGATACCACTCTTGCAGGATCTTCCATCTCTATGAGCATAGGATAATGAGAAAATACATTACCCAAACATCTGTTAATCTCTAGTTTTGCAACATCAACTCTGCAGAGTGACAACTGCTTCATATTTTGCATAGCTGGGGAATCTGAGCTTGGTATTAATGACTCCCATTTAAATAGTCATCAATTACTGTGATAATTATAATTCATAAGCAGCTTTGGGGATTTCCCTAAGCTGGGCTCAGGAGCAGCACACTTTTTTTTCCTCATTAATACCTGGCATAATTATGCAGGCAAAATCCACATCCTTGGAAGGTCCATTATTTCCTTTACAAAATCAGAGGCGCGAATATAGGTTACTCCAGGTTTTGAGATGTGGGCATAATAAATTCTTTGAGACTATATCTTGCATTGATTGCTTCAATTGCTGTCCTACAATCTCATGGAGAAGCCAAGTTATTGAGTGAATAAAAAATAAGTCTTTTTCCTACTTTCCTTGAATCCATCTGGATCTATCCACTCTGATCACTGTATAGATATATTCCCATATATTATAGTACAGCTATTTCATTGAGTTCCATCTCATCATTTCTTTCATCGCTTGCCATTTCTTTCATCTCTTCATTTGGCTGGGAAAGATTGAGGGCAAAAGAAGAAGGGGACGAGTGAGAATGAGGTGGCTGGATGGAGTCACCAAAGCAATAGGCATGAGCTTAAATGGACTCCAGAGAATGGTAGAGGACAGGAAGGCCTGGAGGAACATTGTCCATGGGGTTGCGATGGCCCGGACATGGCTTCGCAACTAAAAACAACCTTGTATTTGTACCTTGCCTTTCTCAGTCTTTTTAAAATACTGCTAGATAATTGTTTCAGAGCGAGGAGGGAATACTTTTATTTTTCTGTGAGGAAAAAGGGCCAAGTAAGCCCTTTGAGGCAGGCCAGGCCAGAAAAGAAGACACTGTAAAAACTGCAGAGCTCTACATTATTATTATAGAATATAACAGAATTGTGAAAGTTGCCAGAGTTTCTTTCTCTCCCCTCTAACAGCAAACAGACTCAAGGCAGAGCATCTTGAGTTTCTTCCTCATCTTCTCCTGTCTTTCTAAGATAAGCTAATGTTTTCACCATGTTTTTTTATTTCCTTTTCACTGGCATTTCTGTATTCATCTAAGGCCATGTGGGATGATGCAATAATCAAAGAAAAGATGAGGCTAAACTTTAGGAGCCTTATCTAAATTTTGGAAGCCTGGGGACTGGTGTTAGTTGTGGGGGGAGATAGCTGGAAAATTGAGGGTGGCAATAAAAGCTCTATGCATCTCAATCCTTTAGAAGGGAAGGGATTGCCTTTGTTCCTACAGGTTTGTGGCATACATGCATATGGTAACATTATAGTTAGTATTTCATTGCAGCTATAAAATTGAATACTATACAGGCATACATCACCATGGCCAATGACCTAGATTGGGGAATCAATTTGACAGATCTCTTATGGCTATCACTGGCATTTGATTCAATTTGTCCTACTTGGATGGAATTTCTGGAGCTAGATCAAGGTTGACTCAGCCTTCCATCCTTCCAAGGTCAGTAAAATGAGAACCCAGATTGTTGGGGGCAATATGTAAGCTGCTTAGAGAGAGTTCTAAAGCACTGTAAAGTGGTACATAAATCTAAATGCTATTACTAGCTAAAATGGCAGAGAACTATTCAGGCCTTACATTTCTAGGATTCAGCGGGGTTCCAAGTGGCTTCTTATGATAGCAATAGCATTTAGCAATAACATTTTAAACTTATATTCCGTCCAATGTAGTTTATGGATGGTTTATAATGTAAGCTTTATTTGCTCACATTGCTCCCAGCAATCTGGGTCCTTATTTTACCAACCTTGAAAAGATGGAAGACTGACTCAACTTTGAGCCCTCTCAGAGTTGAACTCTAGGCTATGGGCAGAGTTTATATGCTGCATTTTAAGCACTGAACCACCAGGGCTCTTTATGATATTTCAAAGTTAATATAAAATTATTGACAATTGGAATGGAGTGTTGGGGTTGTGTATGATCACAAGGAGGTGGTGGAGGACCAAAAACAATGATTAAATCAATGGGAGCAAATTGAAATGAGAAAGCCAACCGTAGAACTAATAAAATAATGATTAATCAAATATGGAAAAAGAAAGTAATAAGTGATGCCAATTGTGGTTCGCAGGCTTGCTGTCCTGCCCAAAGATCTGAAAAGGAACTTGGACACAATAGGAATAGAAATCTCAACTCATTAATTACAAAAGCCTGCTTTACTTGGAACAGCATAGATACTATAATAATGGTGTCTTTGGCTTTCATGGACTTTTGGAAAAGATCCAATAGTAAAAAGTGCCATATCCTCTCAGAACTATCTAATAGAGAATGTGTAAGCCACAGCAACAAAATCAACACGATACAAACTATGGAAGAGTTAAAACAATATCTGTTTACTTCTAAGCCTCTAATACCTCCTTGTGGCTTCTTAAACTATATTTGTCATAGAACATACAGTATTTAACACAGAGAGAATAGTTTATGGCCGAGACCTCACATGTCTATTGAGATGACATTCTTGACTTCAGTCCATTTAGTACAATGATCACAACTTATGACATAGTGCAGCTTTGTTATATGGACTTTTAATTAAATTGGCTCTTCATTCCTCAGTAGAAAAATGAACTGAAGCATGGAATTAAAAGCATGTGATTCAGTCATTGTTCTACCATAGTTCCTTTCCTTGTGGCACTTCAGGCTGAGTCTTGCCTAGTTTTTTTGTTTTCTATTTCCTAGAATGGTTTGTCAAGATGTTTACTAAAACAACACAGTTCGAAAAAAATTCTTTTTAATATCTTTACGCGCAGTCCTAATGATCTGAAAGAAAACTTTGATCATATTCAAAGGAATGAAATACCAATAGGAAATCAGGTCAGAATATTACCAATGCCGTTTTAAACTTAATGACTTTTCAGACTATGATGCTCTACCATTCTTCAACAGGTTGAGTCACAATCAGCTATATGAAATAGTGGACGAGTTTGTTAAAGAACTTTGGTTGATGGATTACTAAGCAACAATTAATTTAAATGCTCTATTTGTCTGAACTGGTAGTCTCACATCTGGCTAACTGCAGTTCAGCAGTTCGACTCTCACCTGCTCAAGGTTGACTCAACCTTCCATCCTTTCAAGGTAGGTCAAATGAGGACCCAGCTTCTTGGAGGCAATATGCTGATTCTGTAAAATGCTTAGAGGGAGCTGCAAAACACTGTGAAGGGTATCTAAATCTAAGTCCTATGGCTATTGCTACACATTTATATATTCTGTGTATAATTTGAATATCCTCTGTGTTAAATTAATTTTACTGTCAACTGATAAAATTGAAATGAATCTTCTTTTCAAAGACTAAGGGTATTTTTATGAAACAATTTGATGACTCAGAAGGACATACCTAGATTTGAATCTGCTTTTCCCAAATTTGCCAATTTCAGAGTTGGAAAATAGAGTTACAACTTCATGGACAATGAGAAGGAAATCTGTTAGTCTACTTTAGGGGGGGGGGAATGGTGGGAATGATGACTGCACTTGATTGAGTAAATCCTCAAAAGGGAGCATCCCTCAAACTTCTCTGCTGAGCAGAATTTAGGCTCAGCACTTTCTGTATTACCTTTTTACCAAACTAAATGACTTAAGTAAATTGTTGGTCTTGCCACTGATTTAAGTTTGGACCTGGTATTTGAGTTAATCCATGATGATAGTTGAAGAACAATGGATGGTACACAGATTTGGTTCAACTATGAAGCACTGTTACTCACTGTAGTTGCTGACAATCTTGTCACTAATTTTCGCCGAATGTGTTTCCCCAGTGCATTGCAGGATATTTGAATGGAAGCCAAGCTAGCCCTCAACCTCACTCCAAAATAGTGATCAAAACTTTTCAGAAAATTTCCAAGCCTCATCCAGTCATTGAGAGCTCAGGATTTTGGAAACATAAGTTCATTGGCAGTACCAGACCTGAATGTTTATTGGCAGGTAAGTTATACCTAACTCTACAAGTTGCCAGCATATGTTCTTCATGGTTAAATTTACAGACATTTTGGAAACCAGATCTTCCCCAGTATTCTATTTCCAAAATATGGAAGGTGAGGTGAAGAAAGTCAGCCAATAAGCATTCAAAAAATTAATGAAAGGGGGAAATCTGGCAAACCATAATACTACTAGGGCATAGAATGTGATCATGCAGACCAATGAACCAGACAAAGTCATTGTTCACTTTCTCCAAACTATTATTCTTTGCTAATTGAAATTTGAATGTTGCTATTTTGATGCAAATCCAAATATATTTCTATGAGGTTATATAGTCAGTTGTAGCTAATAGCTTCTATAACATCAGACAGAAAGATAAGAAATGGGACCAAACCCAAGCTTCTCATCACTACACCCTTAAATTTAAGAACATAAGAACAGCTCTGCAGGATCACACCAAATAACTTTCCAGTCTAACACGTTCTTTTTTTTAATGGCAACATAGAAAAGATGGAAAAATCTCTAGCAAATCTCTTTGATGCTAAAGGTAATACTGAGCAATCATAATTAAATGTTCTTTATAATCCCAACCTTTTCGTAATGCATTAATTAATGAGGTTGTAAGAGACATAGCTTCTCCCAGGCCATTGAAAATGTCTGCAGTTGGTATCTTGATCTCCTTTTGTGCCATCTCAACTTAGCAAAAGGAATGTCAAGATGAAATTAAATTCAAGATGAAATTGTCTTGAGTGATTTCAACATTAGGTTATGTGGAATGGGACAAGTTGAGATTTCATGACCCAAATGGCTATAAGGTTTCCTTGATTAGTTTGACCAATAGAGCAAAACATACCTTTGATTTGGTATTGATTGATTGATTGGGGGATGAGAGAGATTGTGCCTGGACATAGATGATCAGAACAATTCTTTAAAATCAGTTTTGATTTCATGGGACTCAACCCACAAAGATAAAAGAAATTATTTGGAGATTTATGGGATCTGCAGTAGTTTGATCTGAAATGTTTTAAACTAGAGATAGTATTTTCTTTGGAGATAGACCGGGATGATGGGACTCTGTTATTCATACTTGAACATTCATCAAATTCCAAATATCCTCTGTAGAAGTTTTTCTCTATATTTCCAGTGGGATATGCTATCATGCACTGGATGCCAAGAAGATGAAAAGGATTAGATCCTCTCCCCTAGCTGATTTGCTGTGGGATGCCCCATTGTCACCAATGATGTTTCATATTTATAAGAAACAACTGAATTTGTATAGATTACATTTATGATTGCCATTCTACAAAAATCTTACACCTATGCTAAAGATCTGCTACTGAATCAGATTAAAGATGTTGGTACAGGTAGTCCTCACAACTAACTGCAACAGGGACTAGCAAGGCAGACATTAAGCATGTCCTATGACCATACTAAGTCACAACATCAATTCTGTTCCAGCTGCAGTCATTAAGCAAATCACTGCAGATCATTAAGCGTGATGTCACGTGATGCAATCCTCAACTTCCTGCCAGTTTCCTCATTGATTTTACTTATCCAAAACTAACTGCGATGATCGCAAATGGTGATCATGATACTATGGGATGTGTGGCCATTGTAAATGTGAGACTGGTGCTAAGTGCACAAAATGTGGTCATGTGACAAAAGGCCAAGCACGATAGCTACAACTTTGGGGAACAGTTGTCTCATTTTTCAAAGCCATCATAAATTTGAACACACAAGGACTGCCTGTATTAGTAAATAAAAGCCTCAGAACCAAGTTACTTTATAGGATATTTTCCTCCTAATTACCTATGATGGAGAGGGGAAAGAGCTTGTTATGGTGTCACAACTTATCCTATGGAATGGCCTCCCCTCAGTGGTATGCCAGGCCTCTATAGTGACATATTTAAGACATTACTTAAAGCCATTTTTAATGATAGCTCTTGATATTATTTTTCCTTAGTGCTTTAATGTTTTTTTATTCTATTTTTAATCTGATTTTCTTTTTACTATTTAAATCACTATTTTTCAAACTTGACAACATTAAGATGTGTGGAAGTTCTACTCCCAGAATTCCCCAGCCATGCTGAGAAAACTGATTTAAATTAATTCAATATTTTTAATAACAAAAAAAATACAGAAATACTTGAAGCAAGTTGTTAATTAGTGCATTTTTATTGTTCAGAATTGGCAATTTTTAGCAGGCAGTAATGGAGGAAAGCTGCAAATTTGGATGTAATCCGCACTGTAATACTTTCTTTGGAATATCCAGAATGATCCAATTCTTTTCCTTCAGACTAGCATGTGTATGGAAAAAAAATTACAATCAATTAATTCCCTGTGAAATGCAATTAATCAGTTGAATCAGCTATGATTTAGCAATAGATGTAATCATCAACATTTCTTTTAATAACAAATTGAACTGAAGCTGAAAGAGGCTTGGTTAATGTTACAACTATTACTGTTCCAAAGTAAAATTCCAAATCTTTATATTACCGTTCCAAGAGTACGGGAGGTGGGGGGGAACCCAACCTCTTCTCCATTTCCCCCTTTCTGAAATAATTACCAGAAATCCTGGCTGCAAACTCAAATAGCAATCTACCCCATGGCAATTATGCAAGCCATGGTTTTGATAGTTTTGCTCATTTTGGAAGTACAATAATGATAGAAAATGGCCTCTTGATGAAGTCAAGTTAAAGGTTCAAAGGCAAAAAGAAAAAAGCCACAAGCACAAAAAAAAATGATAGATGAATCTGTCCGTCAGTGAAGCACTGTTTCAGTATGAAAGCATCTCTGTTTCAGTGGCAGACTGGTTCATGAAATGCAAATGAGTAAAAGAAGGTAGTAGCTTAATTCTTCTGCCTGGGGCTCTGTCAGCTCTTCTTGTGGTGATCCTGTGGTGATCCTGCAGGGAGATCTTTACCCAGTAGTCAAGGTTTTTTGTCAGCCAAATGTGTGTCCTATTAAAGGCTGTGAACAAACTTTTTCCTCATGATGCTAATAAAAAACAGGCTCCTGACTTCCCTCTGTTGCTTCAGAAATCAAATTATCTCACTGAATCATTTCCAGTTTAAGGTTTTAACAGCACGGATGTCAAAGATATATTAACAGATCCATGTTACATTTGACTCTCACTGTAGTTTGGGAAATCCCTCTGGTGGAAATCTTCGAGCACTTTTCATCAATTCCCCCTTCCCCCATAGGTCATTTCATTAACCTACAGAAAGAGTCCCAATCCCATCACCTCATCAATTTTTTTGACAGCCAAGGAAACACTGTTTTTTTTTTCCTTCTGGATAAGTGTATTCTTCAAGTTACAATCTAAAATGATTACTTACAGCGTATCCCCAAATATCTTCAATTGTAACTAGATTTTTAATGATACTCTCTCTGTATTGTAATTGTAACCTCAGAATTTCCACTTACCACATGGTTGCTGGCATTCTGAGGTTAATTCATGCAATCCAATGAGTAACCATATACTATATTGGTCATAAATTATGTTAGTTTTATTACTAAAGTTTATATATGAAGACAAACAGTTTGCCTCCCTCACATCTCTGTTCATTTAATACAATCTCTGTGTAAATAAATAAACATCTCCCCCAAAGTCAACTCATTATTAATGGCTAATAGCAACCTCTTATCATCACCTTGTTGAAGGAATGTAGAGCCTTTTTAATATTTTAGGATGAGTTCTCATTTTGAAACTGGTTGGATATATCTAGAAGATGCCATTAGTTGCTATGGAAAAGTGGCACAATTAAAGTTGATTCACGATGATATCATGGGCACATGTACTTTTCTCTGGTAGCAACGGTTACATCCCAGAGTTCTAAAGGAGCTGGCACATGTCATCTCAGAACCACTGGGCCACATCTTTCAAAACTCCTGGAGCACCTGGGAAATATCAGAGGACTGGAAAAGAGCTGATGTGGTTCCCGTCTTCAAAAGGGGGGGGGAAGACCCAGGAAACTACAGACCAATCAGCTAGATTATAGATTTATGTCGGTTCACACCGGTTCAGGCAAACCGGTAGTGGTGGCAGCGTGAGGCTCTGCCCGCCCACCCACCCAGACATCAAGAACCTTCTGCACATGCACAGAAGCTTCTGCACATGCACAGATGTGCATGCCACTCCCGCTACCAAACCAGTAGTGAAGAAAATAGAATACCATTACTGTGAGCCTAACAGCAATATCTGGGAAGATTCTAGAAGAAATAATTAAAAAACAGATCTGCCAACATCTAGAAATGAGAAAAGTAATAACTAGCAGTCAGCATGGGTTTGTTAAAAACAGATCATTCCAAACCAATCTTATTTCATTCTTTAACATAGTGATTAAATTAGTAGACCAGCGAAATGTTGTGGATATAATATAACTAGACTTCAGCAAGGCATTTGACAAACTGGTTTGCAATCTACCGTATTTTTCAGAGTATAAGATGCACCAGAGTATAAGATGCAGCAAGGTTTTGAAGAGGAAAATTTGAAAAAAGTTTTTGCACTCTGCAAGCCTCCCAAAAACGGCCCGTTTTTCATGAAAACGGGCCTGTCCCCCCCCCCCCCCCAAAAGGCATGAATAGCCTTTAGGGAGCTTGCAGAATGCACCCTAAAGGATGCACACAGATTTTCAGCTCCTTTTTTGAGGGAAGAGGGTGCGTCTTATACTCCGAAAAATACGGTACTTCTTGGTAAGCTAGAAAAAAGTGGGATAGATAACATCGCCACCAGATGGATTTGTAACTGGCTGATAAACCATAATCAATGAGTTGTCCTTAAGGGTCTACATCTACATGGAGGGAAGTAAGCAGTGGGGTACCACAAGGTTCCATCTTAGGCCAAATACTCTTCATTATCTTCATAAAGAGCCAAGGTGGCGCAGTGGTTAAATGCAGCACTGCAGGCTACTTCAGCTGACTGCAGTTTTGCAGTTCGGCTATTCAAATCTCACCGGCTCAGGGTTGACTCAGCTTTCCATCCTTCCGAGGTGGGTAAAATGAGGACACGGATTGTTGTTGGAGGCAATATGCTGACTCTGTAAACCATTTAGAGAGGCCTGAAAGCCCTATGAAGCGGTATATAAGTCTAACTGCTATTGCTATTGCTATAAATGACTTAGATGAGGGAATAGAATCTGCAGATGATACTAAGCTGGCAGGAATAGCTAATACCTTAGAAGAAGGATCCAGATGGATCTTGACAGATTTGAACACTGGCCCTATCCAGTGGTGGGATTCAAATAATTTAACAACCAGTTCTCTGCCGTTATGATTTCTTCCAACAGCCAATTCACCAAACTGCTCAGAAAGTTAACAACTGGTTCTCCTGAAGTGGTGCAAACTGGCTGAATCCCATCACTGGCCCTATCTAACAAAATGAAATTCAATGTAGAGAAAAGTAAAGTCTTACACTTAGACAAGAAAAACCAAAAGTACACATATAGACTGGGTGAAACCAGGCTTAATAGCAGTAACTGTGAGAGGAATCTTGTAGTCTTAGTGGACAAACAGTTAAATATGAGCCAGCAGGGTGTGGCAACAGCCAAAAAAGTCAACACAATACTAAGTTGATTTAACAGAGGGATACAATCAAAATCAAGTGAGATACAATTACCACTCTATAAAGCCTTAGTAAGACCACATCTAGAATAATGCATCCAGTTTTGGTCACCGTACTATAAAAAAGATGTTAGGACTCTAAAAAAAATGCAGAGAAGAGCAACCAGGATGATTAGGGAACTGGAGACTAAAACATGAAGAATGGTTACAGGAACTGGCATGGGCCCTGAACAGAAGGACCAAGGGAGACATGATAGCAGTGTTCCAATATTTGAGGGGCTGCCACAGAGAGGAAGGGGTCAAGCTATTTTCCAGGCCAGACAAGGAATAATGGACGGAAACTGATTAAGGAGAGATTCAACCTAGAAATAAGGAGAAATTTTCTGATAGTGAAAACAATCAAACAATGGAACAGCTTGCCTTCGGAAGTTGTGGGAGCTTCATTACTGGAGGCTTTCAAAAAGAGATTGGACTGCCATTTGCCAGAAAGGGTGTAGGGTGAGGGGTTGGACTAGATGACCAACAAGGTACCTTCCAACTCTGTTAATTAAATCTAAATCTGATTTATTGTTGTCTCAAAAATACTTGGCTTTGTTATCTTCCATATCAACAACTATACTGAAGACTCTATAGATACATTCACATATTCAATAAAGATCTTTAAGACATGGGATCAGATTAGCTGAGGGGCTACCTCTCCTCAGTTATACTGTATCTGCCTGTCACACCAGATATTGCAGAAAAGACATGCTGTGATTGCCAGATGCTAGGGAACTACATTTGGCGGGGTGGGTTGCGGCCAATCTTACTATCGGTTTGCAATGCACACGCTGCATGCGTGTGTGCTGCTCAATGTAAATTGTTCTTTGTGCATGTGCAGAACAATTTACAGTGAACTGCACATGTGCAGTCACTAAAAAAACAGAAATGCCCAGAAGTGGTGAGGGAACCAATGGGGCCGTGACAGGCCTGGGTCGCTGCCGGTTCTGCGACTCAGGCCTGAGTTCCACTACTGGTTCAGCTGAACTGGGCCGAACTGGCAGCAACCCATCTCTGCCCAGGAGGTAGACCTTTGCTGTAATGCCTGTTTTATGGATTATTCTCTCCCCCCTAAAGTGAAATCAGCTACATCCCTAGTTTGGAGATCTCTCAGGAACTGGTAATGACCAATGAAGCCCTAAATTGGCTCCATTATTGCATTGCATTGCATTATTACAGTTAACATCCATTTCTCTTATGCCAGTGGTTTTTATATTTGCATTTTTCCAAAGATGATTTTTTTAAAAAAATATTTATTAATAAATATAAACACATATTTATTGTTTTAATTAATGTTAACATATAATTAATTTTAATTAAAAAGTGACCAAGTATCACATCTTGTGAGATGGATGGCTAGATTCATTTTATTAAATAAATAAATAAACCACACTGAATAATTTTTCCATATAAGGAAACATCATTTTGACTGTGCTGACTTAATAAAACAGGCAAAACAAAAAATTCCACAGAATGTTGGCCTCTTTCAAAATTCTGAAAGATTTTGGCAATCTTTCCTTTACTTTTGCATTTGTGTATGTCAATAACTAAAATTATTATGATGAATGATATATTTCTTTACACAAATTCTTTCCCATCCTAGATTTCATTATGATCCCTTAGGTATGTTTGATTTGACTCACCACAAAAACCACACTTTCTACTCTGTTCTTTTCACATTAGATTTCAGGTTAGTTGTATAACTAAACACGTTAATCATAGATCATTAAGAGTATGAGACTGCTAGCAGTTTTTAGAATTTGCTTTAATAGGACCATGGCATGTTCTTCCTCATAAATTTGGAGCATTTTTTTAAACTTTTCTGGGGAAGTAAATTAATTTCAAGAACAGATGTTAACTTTTCTTTTGAAAGACATAACCTTGGAATCCAAAGGTAGAGAAGTTTGTCAAAATATGTTATGCTCCCAGGAATTCAATTACAACAATCTGAGTTTAAACCAAAATTATCTAAATGTTTCTTAAGCCACTCCTTCTCTAGGTTGCCAATTTCAGTGTTCAGTGGTAAGTACAGAGTTAATGTCCAAAATTTTTATAATGCACCTACTTAGAGTTAGATTGATCCTCTGATGAAGCAGTTCTTCCTTTCAAAAACCGATTTCCCATTGGGAAAAGCATTGTGAGGATTCTCCATTTCCATTTTATATGAATTGCCAGTGCTGGCTTGGTTTTTGGTTTTATTTGCATTTGTAGGCCGCCCTTTTCCCTGGGGGGACTCAGGGCGGCTCACAGAAAACCAGGGAAGGGGGAAATACAACATTGAGACAACGACACATAATAAAATAATGAACAACATGCATACAACATTCGGGCGGGGTAGGAATCCTTATCCCCAGGCCTGACGGGCGAGCCAGTTCTTCAAGGCTGTGCGGAAGGCTTGGACGGTGGAGAGGGTACGAATCTCTACGGGGAGCTCGTTCCAAAGGGTCGGGGCCACTGCTGAGAAGGCCCTCCTCCTTGTGGTTGCCAGCCGACACTGGCTGGCCGATGGAATGCGGAGGAGGCCTAATCTATGGGATCTTATAGGTCGTAGGGAGGTAATTGGCTGTTCACAACACAAGGCTCTTTCTTCTTTCTATGTAAAGCACGGGTCCACAAACTACAGCCTGCGGGCGGCGGGCCACATGCAGCCAGCTGAAGCCATTAATCTGGCCCACACAGGACCACAAGGCTGCCCCGCCCATATCACCCTGCCCACCCTTCGGTTGAGCACAGGACTTACCTTCGCAAGCCCTGCAGGCTGGAACTGAAAGTTAAGGCCAATGATTTTGGCCAGCAGACGTTCTGGAGGTGGGGTGTGTGAAAAATGGGGTACACAGATGCCCCAGGAGGGAAAAACGGGCAGAAAAGGCCAATTTTTGGTCATTTACACCTATTTTTTTGACTGCAAAATGATTCTGGAGATGAGGGAAGTGAAAAATGGGGTGCACAAATGCCTCAAGAGGCCAAAAACATTTTTCCCCTCACCACCTCCAGGAGATAGATAGATAGATAGATAGATAGATAGATAGATAGAGAGAGAGAGAGAGAGAGAGAGAGAGAGAGAGAGAGAGAGAGAGAGAGAGAGAGAGAGAGAGAGAATATGAGGGGACAGAGACAGAAAGAGAGACAATGAGAGACTTGTCGATTGGGGCTGAGAAGAATTGCTGCAAAACTGAGTTTCCTAAAGTGGACCACTAGACTCCTAAACAACTGAAAAAATGATCTAGTTAAAAGAAAACACCCCCAGGAGCAAAACAAATTAAAGTTTAATTTGTGTGCATTTTCTAATGGACTGTTAAATTGGCCACACTCACCTAGTCACATGATGTAGCCACATCTACCCACTCACATACTGACATGCCCACCCAGCTAGTCCGCCCCCCCCCCCAACAGTGTGAGGGACCGTGAATTGGCTCCCTGTTTAAAATGTTTGGGGAGCACTGAATCATGATACTTTTATATATGAGACTTATCTTTTGATAAATAAATTATCACTTCTAGTGCATTGGGGACAAGGGTTAGAGAAGAATGTAATCAAATCCTGAAATTTTACTAGGCATGCTCTTTCTACTTTAATTTATCAAGAAAAAATACAAGGATTTATTCTGTAGCATTTAAAATTTCAAATGTTGCAAGAGTGCCAGTTTAGCTTGAGGTATAATAAGACTGCCCCCCCCCCATTGATTTCAACATTATTTCTCAGGCTGGGGTGGGGTGGGGTCAGATAAGGTGGGATGGGGCAGGGCAGGGCAGGGCAGGGTTGGAGAACAATATGTTAGCACTACACCACCATTTACTTTTATGAGAAGTACAAAATGCTAATATTAGCACAGTAGTTAGAATGGAGTATTGCAGACAAACTCTACCCACACCCAGGAGTTCGATCCTGATGGGTTTAAAGATGATTCAGACTTCCATTCTTCCGAGGTCAGTAAAACAAGGATCCAGATTGTTGGGCGCAATATGCTGAATCTGTAAATGATTTAGAGGGGGCTGTAAAGCACTATGGGACAGTGCTATTGTTATTGCTAATATTTCAGACTAAGTAAATCCTATGGTTCATGACTGACTGTGTTATTGATGTGGTTCAAGTTTGATAAAACATGACTTACCAGCCTACCAACAACATGTAGATTCCAGAAGAACTTGGTGTTGATTTTGATTGTCATGGAATTCTCAGAAGAAAAGAGCGGGGGAGGGGACAAAGTTATTGGATTGTCAGCTGGCCTGGGAGAGCAGCTGAATTCTTATCCAAGTATGGAAATGCTTCTACTAATGAACAGAATCCTGTATCTCTGTCTAGTTCAGGGATCCTCAAACTACAGCCCACCACCACAAAATATCCGGCCTGCAGTGTGATGGGATTCAGCCCTGCCTCTCACCCCACCCCTTGCCGTCGGCCTTATCTTCCAGCGAGCATCCACTCCAGCTGACATCAATTAATTTTCATCATTCCTAGGTAAGAAAAAAATTCAAAAAGAAGCACAAAAGTCATTGTGCAATTATTCAAATCAGGATGCTGCAGGTTGGATTGCAAATTGAGTGCCTGCGATCTGTTCAGTAATGAGTTTTTGATGCTGTGTGTGAAATCTTTGTGATACATCCAGGAAGAAGAAAAAAGTCATCTCATCTCTGTTTGCTGTCTGGGAATTAGGGGAATTAAACATGAAGCACATGAATATTTCTTGGGAAATGTATTTGAATATTTGTAGCTTGGATGGTAGTTGGCACCATGACTCAGTAGTATCCAAACAAGCAACACTACTTTACATCACACAGACAGTACTTAGAACCAAAGACCATGCCTGGGTAACAACAGCTAATCAACAATCAAACCATGACTCAGAAGTAACAAACAACATCCACAAGTTTGGAGCTCAAACCAACAGCCCATTACTTGGGAAGTTTTATCTTTGGTCCAAATAGGAAATAAATAAATCAATAAACTAAAATATAAAATCAAATAAATCATATACAGAAATTTACAGAGTTAATATTGCCATGCATGTTTCAACACTTCCATAGAATGCATAGTACTTCTTGAATGGTCATTTTTTTATATTTTAAACAATTGAATTATTTTTATTTTCCCTGCAAATTGGCCTTATACCTTACAGGTAGTCCTTGACTTACAACAGTTCATTTAGTGACCATTTGAAGTTACAATGGCACTGAAAAAAGTGACTTATGACCATTTTTCACACTTACGACTGTGGCAGCATCCCTATGGTTACACGTTTAAAATTCAGATGTTTGACAACTGAGTCATATTTATGATGGTTGTGATTAGTTTTTGCAACCTTCTGACAAGCAAAGTCAATGGGGAAGCCAGATTCACTTAACAATCATGTTACTAATTTAACAACTGCAGTGATTCAATTAATAAGTGTGAAAAAGGTCATAAAATGGGGCAAAATTCACTTAACAAGTGTCTCACTTAGCAACAGAAAGTTTGTGCTCAATTGTGGTTGTAAGTTGAGGACTACCTGTAGTATATTATTTTAAATAGCAAGCATTCTCTTGAACATTACTTCGCTTTTAATTTTTTTTAATTATAGAGGTTATTGTGTTATGAATTCTATAGGTTCTCATCCTAAACTTCAAATATATTTTAAAATATGGTTTGATTTGGAGAAAATTGTTTCCCTAAACAAGTACTGTAATTTTCTTGATTTTGCTTGCTGAGAATAAAGCAAACTAATTCATTCAAGCTAATCAGCATCACATTTACACTTAACTTTGATTTACTTTCTAATGGTGCATTATACTTAGTGATTTTATACGAAATCAAGTATTCCAAACATATACCATGATTTAAATAATGTCACATTGGTTTATAACTTGGCATAAGGTTCCAGTTTTTATTTAAAACATGCATGCATACACACCCACGTGCACACATGTTCAGAGAACTCTTCCATCTAAATGTCTGTTTTTCTGCAATAATTGTATTTTAAATGATAAATGGAAGATACTCGACTTAGATAAAAAAAATATTTGAAACAATGTGTACGTCAGAGGTGGGTTCCTGCCGGTTCGGCCAAACTGGTAATGGTATGCTGGCCTGGGTCGCAGAACCAGCAGCAACCCAGGCTGGCCACGCTCCCGAACCAGTTCCCTAGTTGCTGCCGCCGTCGCCATCTTTTTCCATTGGACTGTGCATGCGCACAGGTATTACAGAATGAACCGGCAGTAATGTCAGCCAGAACCGTGACCCGTTCGACTAAACTGCGCCCGATTAAACCACGTCGCTGACGTCATCAACAGGGCGACAACAGCCAGTGCGGAGAAAGAAGGGCGCTTTAAATAGCGCTTTGAAAGCAAGCCGATTCAACTTAAGGTAAGGGTTAGGTTTAGGGTTAGCTTTAGGGTTAGGTTTAGGGTTAGGTTAAGGGTTAGGGTTAGGGTTAGGGTTAGGGTTAGGGTTAGGGTTAGGGTTAGGGTTAGGGTTAGGGTTAGGTTAAGGGTTAGGATTAGGTTTAGGTTTAAGGGTTAGGTTTAGGGTTAGGTTTAGGGTTAGGTTAAGGCTTAGGTTTTGGGTTAGGTTTAGGATTAGGTTTAGGGGGGTTAGGTTTAGGTTTAGGGGTTAATTTTAGGTTTAGGGTTTACAGCGTGCTTCTGTCTCCGCGCTGTTGTCGCCCTGTTGATGACGTCAGCGAGGCGGTTTAGTCAGGCGCGGTTTAGTTGAGCGCGGTTTTGTGGTGGAACCACCAGAACTCACCCCTGGTTTCCGTATGTAAACATGCATATGCCCCCTTGAACATATATACATTTATCTCTGTCTCTGACTATATGGAGATGGAGTTAAAGACAGAAACAATCTCCTGATTTAAAAACACAAAAAATTGTTTTTTTCCCTCATGGTGTCAAATTGAACTAAGGACTTTTAGATGTAAATATTTAAGTAAGTATTTTGGTATCTCTGCTGGTGGTAAAGGATGATCTAAGGTTTCTAAGAATTCAAAGCAATTTGCTTTTCAATTTGTTGTTGAAAGAGCAAGGGTTGGTTCTGTGTGTAGTTATAAGGAATTAATGTAATTATTGTAGGAAACTATTTATCTGAGCAAGGATACTTAGAAATGCTTCTTTAGATTTGATAGCTCTCCAATCTTCATTATTGGCTTTCAGGTTTTGTTTTTGTCTAAAAGAAGAAAAATACAGCTGTCACTGATTTGGCTTGTACAACATATAATAATGTTTGGTATTTGATACTTTGTAGAACTCTGGCATACATTGCCTATAAAAACACCTTTTGAATAAAGCTTTAGTTTATAGGTGCAGTTAGAATCATTGTACCCTTGATAATAGCGAAACATTTTTTATGGTTGAGGGGGAGAATCCATTTTAGCCGCCCACACACAAACATACACAAAGATTGCATCATGCACAAACTCTGGAGAAAAGAAGAACAGCATTTTTCATGCCCTGAGATCAATGTTTTGCAAGAATGTGATTTTTACTTACACATGATGAAAAACCACATTTATAATAGGGGAGAACAGCTCTGTCATTTTCAATTCCCCCCCTCCTTAATTTCTCATTTTTCCAACTTCAGATTGGTGATGTCCCAGTGGTAGGTTTCCATTTTTTTTTACTACCAGTTTGCTCAGGCACATGCATTTGGTGGTGGGCGGAGCCTCCCGCCACCGCTACTACCGGTTCGCCAGATCCGGGCCAAGGTGGGAGCACCCTACCTCTGTGATGTCCCCTGTCCATATCCTGTCACACATTTTAATTATAAAAATAAAATTGGTTTCTGTAATTTTTGTTAGTTGCTGAGATGATCCTAATAAGGAGATCTCCCTTTAGAAGTAGATTTTTCATACCTGCTGCTCATTGAATCAGGAATCAGATGCTGATCAATGAAATCTCTGGTAAATTACATGCTGCATTTACCAGGATGGCCATTTTGTACAATTACCCATAATAAGCTCTCAACATTCTAAATATGTCCATTGGTTGCATATTCCTACTAAGGTCTGAACTGGTCTCTCCACACATCATCTTTAGTGAAGCATGCAAACCAGCATTTGCATTTCCTGCATTGTATGAGGAGAGCACATCTTTCTCCATCTATCCTGACCATTTTTAGAGAGGTACAATTGTGAGTGTCTTAACAAACTGCATCATTGTTTGGCTTCGTGGCAGCAGTGCCTCAGATAGAAAGTCCATTCAGAGAGTGCTAAGGACAGCTGAGAAGATTATAGGAAGGTCACTTTCTGTCATTCAGGATACTGTTTACAAGTGCTATGAGCTTAGAGCTCAAAGCATTGTTAGAGCCCACACACACTCACTTCACAGTTCTGTTTCTGTTGCTCCCCTGTGGGAAGAGGCTTCAAAGTATTTCTAGCATGACTATGAGATTCTGCTCCAGCTTTGCTCCAGCTATGTCAACTGTCTTGTAAACTCGCAAGATTTGTTTCTCTCACCATATACATGTATACATCCAAACTAGACTTTGTTGTTTCTCCGATTCATAAGATATATGTGGGTATAAGCCCCTGGGCGGGGCTTACTGATGGAAGCAGCTTAACATAGCTGCTCCCGAGTTCCTGGTCACGTTATCTGTTTAGATGATCGTCTATCAGACGTCTAACAGGTTTCTTACTCTTCGGGCAAGAAGGGAAGAAGATTAGTTCTGCTGTGCAAATGCCCTTTGATTTTTGCAGTTTCTGTGTCTGCGGAAAGAGGGGGGCCAGTCGAAGGCAGAACGGCATCTGTGCTGGGAATCTCCAACTGCTTTGTGCAGTACGAAGTAAGCATCCTCCTACTCAGATCAAAGTTTGAACTATCTGATTTTAACACGAGCTGAGCTCGCATGCGAGGACTTTAATTGTTTATCAAATCCTAGCTTCATTTTTTACAAGATCTTCCTCCGTTAGTTTATCTACTTAAAGAGGCATTTAAAATGGCGACGAGCCTGCGGAATTCCTCCGTAACAATGATTATTTTCTTAATCTCCTTGTTAAATTCTACAGAGCTTTAAAACTTCAAAGGAAAGGAGTGATTTATTACTTTGCCTCACAGCTGGCCAGCAGAGTTTTACTAATCAGTTTCACTTTTACAAGACTTTCTTTCTTCCGTTAATTCTGCTAATTTAGAGACACTTAAAATGGCGATGAATATGCTGAACTGTCTCGTTACAATGCTTATTTCTTGAAACCTTTTGCAAAGCCCTACCGAGCCTCAAAAACTTCAAAATAAAGGGGGAGATTCAATACCTCTTTCCATAGCTGTACAGTGGGTCAGTAGAGTTTTACTAATTGCTTGAAGATAAAACTTGGAATGGCCTCAAAACCAAATCCTAATTTGAACTCCCCCCCTTCAGCTCCCAGAAGCACATCTCCAATACCTAGTACAAAGTCGCAGCCTCTGCTCTCCATGCCCCCTGCTGGAGATTTGCTAACGAAAGAATTCTTCTTGAGGGAATTAAAAGAGGCTCTCAACACCCAGACAATTAAAGTAGAAGACAAACTTAAAGACTTTAAAGAGGAGATAAAACAGGAGATAAAACAGGAGATAAAACAGGAGATAAAACAGGAGATAAAACAGGAGATAAAACAGGAGATAAAACAGGAGATAAAACAGGAGATAAAAGAACTTAAAGAAGAGTTGTATGATAAAATTGATGCCAGGGTTGTTAAAATTAGAGATGATATGCTGGGGCTTGTAACTGTACTGACAAAACATGTTTCCGGAATTGAAGATAGTCTAGAGGATCTTAATGAAGCTAATACCAACTTGAAATCGAAAACAGAGGTGGTGCAACAAAAAGTTGAAAATGCTGAAAAAGAAATTATTATGATACAGTACAGGCAATTGGAACCGGCATTAAGAGTAAGGGGGTTGCGTGAAGAAAAACAGGATAACCTGAAACAGATTCTTTCAGAAGCTTTTGATTGTCTGGTGGGAAGACTGGGGGCTAAGTTTGACTGGCAAATCGATAAAGTTTATCACATTAACTCTTGGGTGGCAAAGCAGAAGCAGCTTCCTCGAGACATAGTTATATATTTCACTACAAGAGAGCTCAGAAACACGATATTACAAGAGTCTTATAACACTAAGCTCCAAATTGGGGGTCAAGACCTGACTGTTTTGAAAGAGATACCACCTCAAATGCTAAGAGCCAGGAGAGATTATGCTTTTTTAGTTGAAGAACTTAGAAACCGTCAGATACAGTACAGATGGGACGCACCATTTGGCATTATACTTACATTTGATAGGCAAAGATATCATCTCAACTCCGTATGGAAAGCCCGAGATTTTTATCATAATATTTTGAAGGCTGGACACCCTGCACCATCTGGACCCGGAGAAAGACCACAAGAAGGACAAGACAGACAGCAAACCACACAACTACCAGAGAAGATGGATCATCTCTCCCCCCTAGAAGCGCAAGGTGTTATGGAACAAAGACCTAGCCGTATGACTACTAGACTAATGGAGAAACAAGCTAAAAGGCAACAACCTCAACAATCACCGGCCATCGATCAAGGAGCTACAGCAACAAGTCCAGAAGCCATGGGAGGAGCTAGGCCAAAGGTTAAACAGGCCATGCAGGAGGCTCTAAAAAAGCTTCAGGTAACCAAAGATGACAACTAAGATTTTAACATGGAATGTCAATGGATTGAATTCTCCACAGAAGAGAAAGAAAATATTTCACTATCTTAAACAGTTTAAGAATGACATAATTTGTCTGCAAGAAACTCATATTAAATCAACCGATCAAAAATATCTGATTAACCCAAAACTTGGTCAACACTTTGTAACTTCTGCTATGGAAAAGAAAAATGGTATATACCTAAGAAAAGATATGAAAGCTGAATTAATTGAAGCAGATCCCTATGGAAGATACATCGCGTTAGATCTAATCCTAGAAGGGAAAAAGACATTGCTTCTGGGAATTTATGCTCCTAATTAACAGCAAGACGGATTCTATAGAAATCTTCATGCTAAATTAGTACAGTGGGATTATAGGTCTTGTATACTATTGGGTGACTGGAATGGCGTTATAGATACCAAGAGAGACAAGAAGATTTCTCGCCCAAATACTAAGATGCGAGCAAAGCTACCTAAATCCTTTTTTGACATGATGGATGACTTTGAACTGAGAGATATCTGGCAAGAATGAAATGCAGATGAATATGATTTTACATTCTTTTCTGATAGACATCAATCCTTTTCTAGGATTGATTTCATATTAATCACTAATGATTTGCTTTCTAGGGTTAAGAAGACAAAGATTGCGGCTAGGGTCCTTTCGGATCATAACCCAGTTTGGATGGAATTGGGAGGGGTGGTACAGGCAAGAAGGTCTTGGAGATTGAATGAAAACTTATTTAGATATGAAGAGTATATCAATGATTGTAAAAAATTGCTAACCGAATACTTTGTTTTTAATATGAATAAGGGTACACCCATGGAATTCGTATGGGATGCAAGCAAAGCATATATGAGAGGAGTACTGATAAATATAAACAAAGCACATAGACATAAACAAGGGGTAAAATGAACCGAATTGGAAGAGGAAATTAAGAGGAAAGAGCCGGAGTTAACATTAAACCCAGGCGATACAAAGGTCAAGGAAGCAATTGCCATATTAAAATCTCAATTTGACATGTTGATTTCTGACCAGGTTGCCACTAGTTTGTTATACGCAAAACACAATATCTTCTGAAATGCAAACAAACCTGGCAGATGGTTAGCTTATCAGATTAGGAAAAAAAGGAAATCTCGAAATATATCTAAATTGACCTATAGAGGGAAGGAGGTGTTTCAACAGGATGAGATTCAAAAGGCATTTCGGGAATTTTTTACAGAGTTGTCTAAGAGGGATAAAATTAATGGTTTAGATTTAGACAAATATTTAGATAAAGAGAAAATACCCTTAGTTAAAGAAGAGCACAGGCAAAAATTGAATCAACCAATAACCTCGGGGAAAATTTTACAGGTAATTAAGCAGTTAAAGTCAGGGAAGGCACCAGGCACAGATGGCTTGACAGCGGCTTACTATAAAAACTTACAATTAGAAATGGTAGAACCTCTTAGAGAATTATTTAATAAGATTCAAATGGAAGGTAAGGTACCTCCATCTTGGAAGACAGCTTTTATATCTTTGATACCCAAAGAAGATCAAGATACTACTCAACCCAAAAACTATAGACCTATCTCATTACTTAATGTAGATTATAAAATCTTTACTAAAATATTAGCAAATAGGTTAATGCTGGTTATTCAACAATTGATACATGCTGGACAGGTTTTATACAAGGGAGACAAATGAAAAGTAATGTTAGATTAGTTATTAATGCACTAGAATACTTGGGAAAGAACTATCAAATATATTAGGTTAGACAAGATGTGTTAGATCTCAATGTAATGTGACTTCACATGCATACTGTTCTTTTTTAATTTTTCTTTAAAAATAGGATAGGCCAAGTATATTGATATGTAGCAGAAATACACCAAGGAGCGGATGAGTGGGAAAGAAGAAAGATGGGCAGAGAGGGATGGGAGAGAGGGTGGGAGGGAAAGGTGAGAAGGAACTGGGGAGTGGATGTGGAGAGAGGAGTGGTAGAGGGGGAGGGGAAGTAGGATAGAGGGGGATGATGGAGGGAAGATAGAAAGTTGGTGGGTGGTGGAAGAAAGAGGTGTATGGAGAGCGGAAGAGTTATATTGGGTTTCTATTTTCTGGGGCCTTGTTGACAAGAGAAATTGATGCAATTATTGTTTAATGCTGTATGGTGTTGGCTATGTACAGTATACATGTGAGTGTATGAAAATAAAAATGAAAATAAAAAATTTGTGAGGAAAAAGAAAAGAAAAAAAGATATATGTGGGTATATGCATAATTTTGTATTTATTATTTATTTATTCAGTCATATTTGTGTGGTGTATATTGGAGGTGGTGACCCTTTGAGAGCTGTATGCAAATAAATTTCATTTTAATGTATGCCAATTAGTGTACAGTCAAAGTGACAATAAAGTCTAAGTCTAGTCTAAGTCTTCTAAGGTGAATGTTTGTCTTTTCCATTCATTAATGGGCTAATTTCTGGAAGCAGAAGTATCAGCACCATTTGATGTATCTGACCACAAAATGAACTCCACAGGAAAATTAGAGCTGCAATATTTTAAGATTGATTACAATAACATAATTGTACCTCTTCATCCTCCTTATAGTTCAGTGAATCAAGAACGTGTTTGCCTGAGCCACTTCCAAATATTATCTTGTTTCCTAGACCTTAAAGAAGATTTCAGCCCTCGTTGCTTTGGTAGCAGCTCTCACATTTTACTTGTAGCCATTGTGAATGGGGAAATAAATATTGTCAGAAATATGAATAGGATCCTGGATCTGTATTAAGACAGATTATCCCAACATAGAAAAAAGGAGGAAAACGCCCAGGAAAAAAAATGGGTATGGATTTTATGGATGGAGGATGAATGACAGACAGGCTGTTATTTCAAGAACATGTATTACAAAAATTCAAAGAATATTTTTTTTTCAAAATAAATCCAGCATCGGGGATAACACAGACAACTGTGTGAGAGATAAGTAAAGCTTATCTTGAAGGAATTATAAGGCTTGCAACAAATAAGAAAAGAAATGTAATAGGTGGACTTACAATTGGGAAAAAATATAAGAAATAAATGAGGAATGAATCTAAAACAATAAACAATGGGAGAACAAAATTAAACAACAATTATGTTTATTATAAATAGATGAATCTGAAAGAAGATAAAATAAGTGAATGTAAGTGAGGTGCCTATTATCTGTGTCACATTTTGATTTTCTTATTTTGTTTGTTCAAATTTGTATTTTTATTTGACAAATAGAATTTTAAAATGTCAGAATTAGAATGCACGTAAAGCAAGAAACATAATGGTGCATCACATCTGGAAAAAGAAGAAAAGAGCAATGTTAATAGCAGTAAAGAAGGGAATCAATTTGTTATGTAGGAGACCAAAAACTACAAAACTCACCAATTTTTTTAAGGAACTATATTCCAAGAACAAAATTAACAAATAATATCTGAAAACATACAATGGAGACTCAGAGTTCAAGGAACACAGTCAAATATTAAGCAAATCTATTACAATTCAAAATATTAAAGCAGCAATAAAAATAGCTAAAAATGAAAAGGCACTGGATCCAGATGTGCTGACAGTTTGATAGTACAAAACGTCAGAGGAAGAAATGTTAGAACCATTACTAGGGATGGTTAAATGATGCCCAAGTGAGAAACAATTCTCAATTCTCACAACTCTTCTCACATTTTGCTAGGAAAAAATAAAAGGAATGGGGAAAGTCAGTCGGCAGGGGCAGAACAATCTGTTAAGAGAGCCAGTTCAGTCCAGTGATTAAAGCACCAGGCTAGAAACCAGGAGATGTAAGTTCTAGTCTTAGGCATGAAAGCTAGCTGGGTGAATTTGGGCCAGTCACTCTCTTTTAGCCAAACTCACCTCACATGGTTGTTCTTGTGGGGAAAATTGGAGGAGAAAGAGGTATTAGCAGGGGTGGGATTCAGTGAACTGGTTGTTATGATTTTGTGCAGTTCAGAGAACCAGTAAAATCGACCACCTGCTAGCCCCGCCCCACCCACCCCACCCTTCCCTGCCCAGCCCAGCCCTATATATTATCTTCCCTTTACCACATGGTCCAGACCATCCAGCTAATCTCTGTGCCTTGCCTGCTCTGCTCACCAAAGGTAAGCATGCCTCCCGCTCGCCCTTAGCCTTGAGGGGCCTAGGGACATGCCATTCCCCAGTTCCGGCCTTGCCCTGGAGTTGCTGCCTGATCACCGCCCACCTTGGCCGGGTTGGGGAATGCGCCGTTCCACGGCTCCAGCCTTACCCCAGGCTTTCACCTGCATGCCTCCCCTCTCAGGCCTCAAACTACCAGTGGTAGCCATGCATGCATGGAAGCTGTGTGCATGTGCGGAAGCCATGAACATGTGGATTCACACACACTCACATTTTCAGTGAACTGGTTGTTAAGTGGGTTAAATCCCACCACTGAATATTAGGAATTTCACCACCTTGAGTTATTTATACAAATAATAAAATTGGGATAAAATTAATTTGTTATAACTTTAGGAGTGACTTAGTGTTTTAGTTGTTATCAACATTTTGCTTTGTTAAGGAAAAGTTAGAGATCATTTCTCTCTCCGATCTCTAGCATTTCCCTTTTAGAATTAGTTCCAAATTATCTTCCTATGACTAGCTAAACCAATGAAATTATTAGCAGACATATATCCACCCTCCTCTTGATCCCTCAGTCACCAGGTTGTTGTGAATATAAATATATGAACTACAAAACATTTTGAACACATAAAAGCAATAAAAGAATAATGGTGGGAAACAGTGCTGATTTAGCAGAAATAAATCCTTCCTTGCAAATATTTTAACATTTGCCTTATTAAACAGCCTTCTAAGAACGATGGGCATATGCTCTTTTTAACACCAGAGCCAAAATCAATGTTTTCTACAGATATGTTTTTCTCCTTGTGTTGATTGGATTCATTTCCCTCTTAATGTATTTTACCTGAAATCCTCCAAGACATAATTACATACATAGCATGAGATTTAGTATGTTTTAAGAATTGATAGGATTCTTTAAAAAAAAAAATTCTATATCAATGTTTGTACATTCCACAAAAATCTCAACATCTTGTAAGCCAAGTGACTGTTTCTGATATAAACCTATGTCAAGAAAACAGAGACAATAATAGCATCCAGGATTTCTTCAATTTCTCAGATGCATTTTTTTAAAATCATGCAACATCCCCACATGCATACACTACAATGCACATATTTTTATTTTAAAAAACCAATAGATGTCTACAGTACCATCACATTAAATTCCTAGATTACAGAGACATATTGCATAGTTTGTTGCCATAACAACCCATAACATAGCTTTTCCACAGACAATCCAGTTGTTTTAATCCACTGGTGGGATTCTGATTTTTTTTTACTACCGGTTCACTCATGTACACGTGCGCGTGTGCACAACGCTTCCATGCATGCCCAGAAGCATCCGGGCAGATGGGCGGAGATTCCCACCACTGCCACTACCAGTTCACCCAATCAAGGCTGAACCTGCAGAAACCCACCTGTTTTAATCCCACCTCAATATTTCTATTTCCTTCTATTCAACCCTCTATTGCCTTCCACTCAATCCTATTTCTCTCAATCCTGCAAAGTATGATAACTTTCTAGTCATCTATTTATATAATATTCCTTCTTGCTAATCATTGCCACAAAATATCATTCAGTCTATATACTGTCCAGAACAGATTTACCATTACTTGCAGTCAATAGTACGCAGAATAGCTGTCTAAAACCCCATCTTTTCTTCATTCTCTTCCTCGTGTTTAGCATTCACAGCTTTACCATGATCTTTGGGGCCATTGCTTTGATCTATGGGGTGGTGGTGACGATGTGGCTATGGGGGCAAAAAATACATTGGAGCTTCATGTAGAGTCTGCTTCTCGTATTACTATAATTGTCCTGGTTTGGTTTGGTTTCTCTTGTTAGTTGTGAGAAGCTGCTTCAGGTTGGATTGTTGTCTTAAAAGGTGCTACCTGACTCTTTCTGATTTTTATTTTTAGCATGAACTCAGATTTTTCGTTTTTTAGTTTACTTTCATTATAAATTCTTCTATGACTACTTTACTTCAAACTAGCATGATGGTATCTTCCAGACAGTATGTCAAATTGTTAGTATTTCAGTCTCTTGTTTTAATTCCAGCTGTCATCGCTTCCACTTCACTTATTCTTATAATCCATTATCTGCGTAATTTAAAGAAGTATATGAATCATGTCTCACTCTCTACTCTCTTCCAACTATTGTTTTTCTAAATTCAATTCTTACAGTAGCTTATATATCTTTCAGTAGTATATAAGTATGTGAGTGTGTGAAAGTGTGGGTGTGGGTTTGCAGCTGGTGAGTGTCAAAGGCCACTGTCCTTAACAAACCCCAGAGCATCCAGGAGTATTTCAGTAAGATGGCACCCAAAGATGAGCTGTTGAGAGAATGCCTGAGGCAGCAGCAGAAACGGGAGGAAGATCAAGTAGAACAAGTGCCTTGGCAAGACAAGAGTCTGCAAATGATATATCAACAATAGATAGTTCTGTTGATGATACATCCCAAGCTCCTAGGCCTCTGTTAGAGAACCCAAGATTGAGAAAGACACATTGGGTGGGAAAGGATTTATTTCTCCCTGCTTCATTTTAAATCATGTGTTAAATTTTTTTTAACAGCTTGTGTATGTGTGTGTGAGTGAGCACACACACTGAAAATTCAGTGCACTGAATAGCAATAGCACTTAGACTTGTATACTGCTTCATATTGCTTTACAGCCCTCTCTAAGTAGTTTGCAGAGTCAGCCTATTGCCCCCAACAATCTGGGTCCTCATTTTACCGACCTCTGAAGAATGGAAGGCTGAGTCGATCTTGAGCCGGTCATGATAGAAGGAATCGAACTCCTGGTAGTGTGAGCAGAGTGAGCCTGCAATACTGCATTCTAACCACTGAGCCACCAGGGCTCTTTTCTACTGAATCCAGCTCTGTTTTTTACATTTGACTGTATGTTCACATCTGACTTTATGTTGTTATGATATACTTTACATCTGACTGTATGTTCCTCACATAATTTCCTGCCATCAAATTTACTCTCTTTGTTTTCTAAATTGAACCCCACAATAGTTTATGGCCAGCCTTGTAATCTGCACTTGTAAAGGTCCTGGCTGACTAAACATTTCTCCATCTTCTGCCTCTCATTATTTGTGTAGTCTATTTGGGTCTGTTGTTGGTGTTTGCATATATTTAATCTGAATCCGTTTGTATTCCAGGTTTTCCAAAATTGCAACACAGAAACACAGACATGAACACTCACAAACTGTATCTTCTACAAAAAGTTTTTAAAAATGGAGAGAGAGAGAGTGCAGGGCAATGTGAGTGTAAGAAAGAGAATTCCCATCTGAACTAAGTATGATATACTCCCAGGCAACTATGGTATTTCTAAAAACACAGTCCTATTATAACTTAGGTCTTGTATCACTAAGTGCTACATAAACATTGAAAATTAAACAAGACTCCACATACTTATAATCTAAGATTTAAGCCAAGCACATGAGGATGAAAGGAAATTCCCCGTGGTGAATAATGTATATTAAAAGGTTATTAGGTGTAGCTGCTCACCATACAATCATGCAGAAGGGCATTCTAAGGGTTAAGAGTGAGATGGGAAGAATGTCTATTAGGAAATAGACATTCTTAGCTTTCATTACATCAGCATATACTCAGATGAGATTCCAGTTGCCTTCAGTACTATCCACCATATGTTTCCAGAATAAATACAACAGACTTTGCTATGTCAGGTGGGAGCAGAAAGGCTAACATGTCCTACAGAGTCCAAGCTGTGAGGTTAAGAGGTTACAGCTGTAAATCTAAAGCCCTACTTTTTTTGGTGGTCTTCTCTACTTAGTGATATTTGTATAATATATGAGCACCATGATCCATTCAAAAGCCAGCAGGTACCCATCTGTTTTATTCAGTCCTCCTCCGAGAATGGAGGAGAGGTGGGAGAGAGAAGGAATGATGCTGAATGGGGATTAACAAAGCAGATGATGTGTGAGAGAAGTTGCTGGAAAGGAGGACAATAGCAGTGCCTGGCAACTAGAAGACGCCGAACGTTTTTGCATGATTTAGAAATCAAGTCATTACTGGCTTTTTTCTTTTCTTTTTCTTTCTTTTACAGATATCTTGATCAATGAGGAAGAGGCTGGTTTTCTTATAAGGTGTCTCCTAGCATGAGGGGTCATGGGAGACCAGGCAGTTCCTAGCTAAAGTGGCAGGGACTGTGCAAAGGATGCTTTGAGGAAAGCACTCCTTCAAAGCCAAGAGACCATCAGTTCTAAACAATTTCTTCTGAGATCGCCTAGTGGAAGGTTTGGAGAAAGTCTTATAAGCAATGCAAAGCATCTAGATTCTATTCTATTCTATTCTGAACAAATTATAATAATTTATGAAACCTATGTGCTTCCTTCCAGATGAGTTTATGCACATAACCAGATAACCTTATATTCCTCATCATGTATATATGCAAGGAGGGGTAGGGAGGAATATGCAAGTATCTCATCACACTTTTGAAGAATATGCAGATGTCAAAAGGCTGGAAGAGGCCAGCAACATTAACTGGTGTATTTTATACATTGACAAAATGAAGAGAATAATTGAATCTACAACTGCGCATAGAGTGCTTAACTATCATAAAGGGTAAAATTAATGGCGTCTGTAAACCCTACAGAACATACGACTACCCTTCCCTTTTATAATCTCCATTTGAAAACAGGATTAAGGCAAATTTGTGGAAGGTAGAACTGTCTACTGGCCATGCTGTTAACACAGGCATTGTACCTATCCAGCACTATCATCCAGAAGGCTTAGGAACAAACCCAAAATTAGGAAGAAGGATTTTGCTGAGGTCAAAATTCTAAGCTAGGCAGATCTTTTTGGCATGGCAATTCTGTTCTTCGGTAATGGTAATGGTAATGGTAATGCACTACCAAAATAATTTTTTTGTTGTGCAATAGAAGCTCATGATTCATATTCAGCTTCTTAGACACAAGATTAGTCAGTTTTACCTTTCAGATGCATTAGACTACTCCCATAGTCTTAAGAACAGGTGCCTATAAACTTTCTAAGGTAGCATATTGTGGACAGTATACTTATGATTCCAAATATATGCAACAAAATCTTCAAAAATAGGAGTTCTGCTTACTTATAAAAGAATGAGTTAACCATCTGCTTTTCACTATATTGATTATACATAGCTTTGCATATTATTATAATCTTTAAAAAGTGCCCTTTTAAGATACAAAAATGTGATGTCTGAGGATTTATCATTAGCACATTAGCTGAGTTACTACTTACATCCTGCAGAAAAAGGATCCTGGAGCCATCACTTTCCACTTACAGTGGACAAAAGATGGTTTAAGATGTTGTGAACCGAGTAATTGTCTGAAGATCATAGTTTTCCAGTTGGGAGAGCATCAGAAGTCATTTCAAGTGGCTCCAAAGTTATGGAATAATCTAGATAAATTGTCTATTCTAGCTATCAATCAATCTATCTATCCATCTATCTATCTATCCATCCATCCATCTATATATATATATATCTACCTATCATCTATCTATTATCTATGACATTTATATAGCAATCCAGGTGGAATACATAATAAACCAATCCAAATATATGAAAATTAAAATACAACCAAAGTAAATCTTAAAAAGGTAAAAACAAGCTAGTGAAAAAACATACAAAAGAGTGTAGTCAACTATGACATAACCACCTATCAGGCCAATTGAAAATTGTGTTTCAAGGGCTTCTGGAAGGCCAACAGAATGGGAGCTATCCATATATTCATTACCTCATCCTGACTGGTCCTGTTACTTTTCTTCTGTGATGTTATGTTTTGAGGCCACTTGTACTGTGATGCCCCTTATGTCTGCACAAGTAATTACTGAGGTCCCTGATGTTCACTGCATCAATTTTCGTACAAAGCTACAACAGGTAATCCTCAGTGAGCAAGAGCTATTCCGATGAATAACTGCTTCAAATGTAACAAAACATTATTTTCTAGAACTAGAATATCATGGGAAGCTGAATGAATGAGGGAGGAGGAGAGGAAGGCGGTGAAGGACAGCCAAAGGATGAGAAGGGGAAGGAAGTGGAGAAGGAGAAGGAAGAAGAAAAAGGGTGAAGGAGAAAGAAAAGGAGAGCAAAAGGAGAAGGAAAAAGGAGGATGAACGAGAAGGAAAAGGAGGGTGAAGAAGGAGGAAAAGAAGAAGGAGAGCAAAGGGAGAAGAGGAAAGAAGGAGGGTGGAAAAAAGGAAGAAGGAGAAGAAGGGTGAAGGAGGAGAAGGAAAAGAAGAAGGATAGCAAAAGGAGAAGGAAGAAGGATGGTGAAGAAGAAGGGAAAGGAGAGCAAAAGGAGAAGGAAGAGGAAGGATGAGGGAGAAGGAAAAGTGGGGTGAAGGAGGAGGAAAAGAAGAAGGAGAGCAGAGGGAGAAGAAGAAAAAAGAAGGGTGGAGAAAAAGGAAAAAGGAGAAGAAGGGTGAAGGAGGAGAAGGAAAAGAAGAAGGAGAACAAAGGAAGAGAAGGAAGGAGAAGGAAGAAAGAGAAAGAGGTGAAGGAAGAAGGAGAAAGAGGGCGAAGGAGGAGAAGGAAAAGGAGAACCAAAAGAGGAGAAGGAAAAAGAAGCATATTGAAAGGTTTAACTGCAGTCCCTGCTCCATGTCTCTGTGAAACAAGAATGAAGTTTCAGGGGTGGAGCTGGAATGCTGGCTTGACAGCATTTCTGGCAAGCTCTTGGGGTTTTAGCACTTTTGCAAAGGCATCTGGTAAACAAACAAAAAGCCATCCATCGGCTGCAAGATGTAAAACATGACTGCAAAGGAGGCAGAATACCACTTTGAGCAATGCCGCGAAGGAACGTCCAAATAGAACTCTTCCCAGTTTCAGCCTAATGTAAGCAAGAGCATTAGAAGAACATGTGCTTTCCTTGTTGGGGATCGGCTCTTGGAGTCAACGCCGCGCTATCGCTCGGCTGTTTTGGATTATGACAAAATGGAGTGTGACTCCCCATGCCAGGCCTAGCTAACAGGTGGGCCCTGTTTATTATTCATTCCTGAAGGAAGAGTTCCTACTTGGAATGGGGAATGCAAATGTCACTCAAGCTTTCATCCACAGGGCCTTGGATAGTTTGATTTGGAAATCAGCCCTTCAAAGGGGCTTTCTTTGAAAGGCAGAGTCCGTCATTGGGAATCATCCATTAGGTAGGGCTGCTGGGTTTAATAGATTGATCAGTTGGATTCACTAGCTGACATGCTTGGGATAAATAAAAAAGATGTTTCCAATTTAAGTAGAAGAGCAGGATTTCAAAATTGATATTTCTAAAAAGTTTCCTCAGCTTCCTTTTGCCAAAATATGGCATTTAAAGTATTGTCTTTAGAAATATGTCCAGAGGTATCAACTCTACTTAACAACAGTTCATGCTACAATGTCTTGGTTATATTTTCAATTGCCACAAGACTTTCTGGTTTTATTTCCAAAGTGCTTCACTTATTCATATGTTCCATTAATTGATTAAAAGATTTTTTTGTGAGAGTTTCTTTTAGAACGGAATAACTTAAAAGCTAATTTTCTGCTCTTTTGCAGAAACTGTTTCCATTAGGTTACACTCAATAAGAAGGTAAAAAATTGAAACTCTAGGCAGTTATGCAGCTAGTCTTAATACTTCCACATTGTAGTTTAAATGGATTTTTTTATGTTTCATGATCACTAGGTTAAATTAGTAGTGCTCAAGCTGAATGTTCCTATTAATGGACCACATACTTGGACATCCTTTATCTTTATCACCACATACTTCGACATCCAGTATCTTTATCAGATACTAAATTTCTTCCACTTAAAAAAAAAAACTCTGAAAATATTCCAATTGGTTGTATATTAGTTGCACTTTGCACTGTGGGAGCCTATTTATAGTCCCTCATACCCATGCTCTGTTCTCAAAGAGTATTTAGAAGCTTCAGCTGATACAGAATACCATAGGGCACACAATTATCAGTCCTGATTACTCAACACCAGGGGGGCGCTGCTGGGGGTTCACAGGGGTTCGAGAGAACCTCTAGCTAAGATTCTGTGCAGTTCAGAGAACCCCACCATCCCACTCCTGGCTGGCCCCGCCCCACCCCTCCCCTCCCAGGAGTCCCCATGCAGCCAGTTTTGGATGCAGGTAAGTGCAGGGTGCACACAGAGGCTTAGGGCAAAAAAGAGGCCTACCGGAAGTTCAGGAAGACCAGAAACAGGCCCATTTCCAGCCTCCAGAAGGCCTCCGGAGCCTGGGGAGGCCGTTTTCATCTCCTGGAGGCTCGAAGAAAGCCTTCAGAGCCCTGGAAGAGCAAAAATGCCTCCCACCATGGTGTAGGAGGCTGACTAGGCCACGGCCACCATGGCCACGCCTACCCAGTAACCGGGCAGAGAACCCCTTGCTAAAATTTTTGAAGCCCACCCCTGTTCAGCACATGTGACTCCACTGCTTTGCAAGCTGCATTGGCTTCCAATGTGCTTCACCTTAAAAGCCATGACTTGGGAGTGGGCTACCATCTCTGCCCAGCAGTCTCTCCCCATCACATCCAAATCATCAGGAGGGACATGCTCTGACTACCATTGGCTAAGGTGTGTCAGCTGCTGTTGGGAAGGACATCTTCTCTGTAACCCGTCAAAACCACGCTCGACTAAACCGCGCCCAATTAAACCGCGTCGCTGATGTCATCAACAGGGCGACAACAGCCAGCGTGAAGAAAGAAGGGCGCTTTAAATAGCGCTTTGAAAGCAAGCCGATTCAACATAAGGTAAGGGTTAGGTTTAGGGTTAGCTTTAGGGTTAGGTTAAGGGTTAGGGTTAGGTTTAGGGTTAGGTTAAGGGTTAGGTTTAGGTTTAGGGTTAGGTTAAGGGTTAGGATTAGGTTTAGGTTTAGGGTTAGGTTAAGGGTTAGGGTTAGGGTTAGGTTAAGGGTTAGGTTTAGGGTTAGGTTTAGGATTAGGTTTAGGGGGGTTAGGTTTAGGTTTAGGGGTTAATTTTAGGTTTAGGGTTTACAGCGTGCTTCTGTCTCTGCGCTGTTGTCACCCTGTTGATGACGTCAGCGACGCGGTTTAGTCGGACGCAGTTTAGTCGAGCGTGGTTTTGTGGTGGAACCCATCTTCTGCCATGGCACCTGTCCTTTGGAACATCATTCCTCCTGAGATTAGATTGGTCCCCATCCTTGTTGGCCTTTTGTTAGGGCTTGAGAATTTCTTTTTGTGCAGAGCTGGAGCCTATATGTCAGATCGAACTCAGCTGTCTATGTCAGGAGTGTCAAATTTGCATCGTCATGGTGTTGTCACATGATGCATCGTGACTTTTTCCCCCTTTGCTAAACCAGGCATGGGTGTGGCCAGCTCGTGATGCATCTGGCCCACGGGCCGCGAGTTTGACATCCTTGGTCTATGTGGATGATTAGTTGGATAATGCTCCTATATATTTTATTTTTTATTTGCTTTATATTACGTATTTATTTAGTTCTGAGCTACATGAAATCATGTAAAAGTGAGATGGGCACTTTTTGATTTATACAAACCAAACGAATGAATGCATACACACAAAGAACTGAAAAATTGGTTACAGACAGTGGTGGGTTCCTGCCAGTTCTAACCTTCTATAGAAGAGGTTCCACAAATCTACAGTGCCTTTTAGAACCGGTTCCAGCTCCCTCCCCCCGCCCATCCTCACATCATCAAGATGAAGAGCAAGAGGAGGAATTCTGGGATTTGAAGTCCACAAGTCTTAAAGCTGTCAAGTTTGAACCTCCCTGGGGTTTTTTTTCTAAAGGGTTAGGGGTGCAAAGGTCTTGTAACTTGACAGCTTTAAGACTTGCGTGCTTCAAATGCCAGAGTTTCTGAGCCAACATTTTGGTTGCTAAGCAAGAGCGTTGTTAAGTGAGTTTCACCACATTTTACAAGTTGGCCACATCCACCCAGTCACATGGCCGGCAAGCCACTCCCACCCGGTCACATGGCGAGCAAGCCACTCCCACAAAGCAGGCCACACCTACAGAAAACGTTCTAAAAAAATTTGAATCCCACCACTAGTTACAGACTAATGTCAAACACCACAGACCTAACAACTGACATATGCAGAAGTGTTGAAAATTATGGATATTGAATTTAGAGAGGAGGAATCTGCAGAAGGTTTAGGGAGGCAACTTTGTTTGAGCAATCCCCTGAAACAGCCCAGTTCCATCCAAGAATCTAACCTTTCTCCAACTACATTTGTGATTCACTACTGGCACAAAATTAGAGTAATAGACCTAAACCAGTTTTGGGACTTTTTGCAATTTTAGGTTATGGAAGAAAGAAAATATGCTTATTTATTTAGATGAAAAGTAAATTAGATCATTTGATAAAAAGCATATCTGTACCTGGTAATAATTCCTGGCATACTAATTTCAGCCTCAATAGATCAAACCTGTCAATCTTCTGCATTTGCTTCTTGGCTGAAGGAATCCTTCCAACCATAATGTCATTAAGAATTATACTAGTAACGTGATTAAGCCATCTGAGCTTTCAATTGGAGCAATATCATCAAAATTTTAAAAAAATTGAAGTTCCTCCAGGGTTATCTCCCCAGTTGTTTCAGCAAGGCATCCCCCCCTCCTGAAATTCCCATTTTGAAATGTGTATGTAATGAATCTATTTGCACCATGAAAGACAGGCTAGGGAATTAAAATTCTCAAAACCCAATGTGGTACAAAGACTGTAAAGCATACAGATAATTTCAAAGTTTTAAACTACAATTAAGGCTTAAAAATGAAATCCTTTTGAATGCAAGATGCCAAGAAAACACCTAGTTTCCCAGTTAAACCAAGTCTATTAGAGTTTTGGCAAATGTTCATGTTTTCAGCTTCTGCCAACCTAGCAGTTCGAAAGCATGTAAAAATGCAAGTGGAAAATTGGAACCACCTTTGATGAGAAGGTAACAGCATTCCGTGTGCGTTTAGTCATGCCAGCCACATGACCACGGAGACATCTTCAGACAGGGCTGGCTCTTCGTCTTTGAAATGGAGATGAGCACTGCCCCCTAGAGTCAGGAACAACTAGCACATATGTGCGAATGCAATCTTTACCATGTTTTCCGATGTAGCATTTGTAGTTGCATGATCAGTTCAATATCATGTCTTAGGAGCTAAAACTTAATGTTCATGTTTTCAATCAGCAAAAATATAGACACATACCCAAAAATAAGCCTTAGCAACCTATACCATACTAGAAGTTAAGGAGAAAATGGTAACAGCTCATGATACAAAGGCCCAAAAATGATGACCTACTACACATTTCATTCTGAAAAAAGCATTCTGATAAATGCAGTTTATCTGATGTAATGCTGAATATTGTTTTAGCAGGTTGTGACTTGGGTTGCCTTTATTTTATTTTATTTTATTTTCATTGTCCATTTCAAAGTTGAAATATCCCTACAGTCTGAAGAAATGTGCAGCTATTTGGGAACAGGAAGGACAAATCCCAAACAGGAAGCAGTTTGATTCATTATTATTTATCTAAAAGTCAATAAGGCTTCTCTTTTTCATTTCTGAGATTTGAAATAAACTAATTTAATGCCTATAGCAAGAAGCAAGCATCCATCTGCCATATATTATCAAAAATGTACAGTTATTAAGGAATGAGCAAAGAATGGTTAAAATAGAAATCCGAGTGATCTGGACCACATGGCTATTCAGAGGAGGAGGAGGACTGATATATGTGATTCTTGGCAGTACGCAGGATTATTCATATATTTCAATGTTTATATTTTTCTCAGTGAAGTCATACTGGAGAGACAAGATCGAACATATGTTCACATTTGGCCATAAAAAAGGGATAGCTTCTATGAAACTGACCACTGAAGTTTACTTCATGAGATGCCTCCTAACATTTCACTTCCTTGGGCTATTTCATGCCTCAGAATTGTTTCCTGAACAAAATTCATTCCATAGTTAAAGGTGGTTCCCTTGCTGTGCTGTACATTTACTATTTTTGCAACAGTCTGCCTTGCATTGTCTTCCATTTTCACCACCCCGTTGTGCCGACTTTTAACATACGTTCCTCGTAGACAATCTTTCCAGAAAGCAATCCATGCCAGAAAGATGAGCTTCTGGCAATAAGGACATCTTCTAAACTCTTCTTTAGCAGATATTAATAGTTGGACAGATTCATTATAAGTTCTAATTTGTATCTACAGGTAGTCCTCAACTTACAATAGTTCATTTAGTGACTGTCAACCTTATGATGGTACTGAAAAAAGTGACTTTATTTTAATTTTATTTATTTAGTTTGGCGAACATGTACAAAATAACAGGTATAAGTATAAACATGGACATGAACAAGGAAATGAGTACAAATAAATGGGACAGTAGGACAGGGACGGTAGGCACGCTGGTGCGCTTATGCATGTCCCCTTTATGGATCTCTTAGGAATGGGGTAAGGTCCATGATAGACAATTTAAGGTTGGATCTGTGGGGTGTTAGAGGATGTAACAATGGAGTCAGGTAGAGCATTCCAGGCATTAATCATTCTGTTTCTGAAGTTGTGTTTTCCACAATCAAGTTTGGAGCGGTTTACCTTGAGTTTGCATCTATTGTTTGCTGTTGCATTATTGAGGTTGAAGTTGAAGTAGTCATTGACAGGTAGGACATTATAGCAGACAATTTTATGTACTATGTTTAGGTCAGACTGTAGGCAGCATAGTTCCAGGTTTTTCCAAGCCCAAAATTTCGAGCCTATTGGCATAAGGAATTCTATTGTGAGCAGAGAAGTGGAGTACTCTTCTCGTGAAGTACTTCTGGACCCTGTTCAATTGTATTAATGTCCAATATATAGACCGATATATAATGTCCAACTTGCGAATGTTTTTCACATTTACCACCATTGCACCATCCTCATGGTCATGTGATCAAAATTCAGACACCTGGCAACAGACTCTGATTCATGACGGTTGCAGTGTCCTGGGGTCATGTGATCACCTTTTACGACCTTCTGACAAGCAAAGTATAAGTATAGTCTATAAGTATAATCTTTATTGTCGTACTTAAATACAACAAAATTGGTTTTAACCTCACTGGTGCAAAATTATAACAGAAACAAAAAAAGAAAGAAAAATAAAAAAAACTAGCGTGTGCATTGAGTGATTGTGGTTGTATTTAAAAGTCTCACAGCCCAAGGATAGAAACTATCTTTAAACCTGTTTGTTCGGCTGGCTATACTTTGATGTCTTCTGCCTGACAAAGAGACACTGATCAAGTTAGATAGGTATGCGTCAGCTGACACAACCTTTGGGCGCAGAGTGCTGCAACAAGTACTTGTGCCTTGATGGATTTTCTTTATCATTCCCACCCTAGTGGACTGCCGGTTCTTTGGTACATCCCATTCAGTGGGGAAGTCAGTGGGGAAGCCAGATTCACTCAATACCCGTTAGCATAACAGCAGCAATGATTCACTGTAATCACTGTGGCAAGAAAGGTGGTAAAATGAGATGAAAGTCACTTAACAAATGTCTCACTTAGCAACATAAATTTTGGGCTCTATTGTGGTCGTAAGTCGAGGACTACCTGTATTGTTCTTTTCTGTTCAGATGCCTAAAAACTTTATGTAAAATCTTAAATGAAGGATTTTTTCCCCCATTAGTGTTCATTCTATTCTGAGACAGTTCGGTTATACATTTGGCCCTGGTGCGTATTATGATTTCAACCAGTTGGTCATCCACTGCCCATTTCTTAGTTTACACTATACTTTAAAATAGGCACACATGCACAGCCAGGCATTCTTAAGAAAAGACAGAGTGTCTTATAGAAAACAGTAGAAGGCTTTGTGAGGGTCTGACATACTAGTGAATTTCAAATTTTATAGCTTTCGCTTGTTTGTTTTTACAGCATTCTACTGTTTCAGAAATACCCATAAATTGCCCTATATTATTGTGCCAGCAATGAGCTTCTCTCACACACATTTCATAGACATTGCTTGCCATTTTCCCTCTGGCCTGTGGCTTATTCTGACCACAAAACAGAAAAAGACACATCTCCAAACATGCAAGCATAATCTATACTGGATGTTTTAGAAATGTTTGTTTTTATGAGATTATAGAGTGGTGGAGATATTTCAGACAGAAACGGGAGACTAGTTATCATATAGAAGTGGACTGGAAAAACTGGATCTGCTGCTATAATGACGAAGCCATACTGATTTTCTCATTGATTATTTTTCTTCTGATCTTATTATCCTTTTTTATTTTCAACTCAAACTTTGTCATTCTTAAAAACTGAAGTCCCAAAATTAGGCAAACAAGGCCTACTCCTAAAATCACATTTTTGTGCTCATGAACACAAACTCATTACAAATATTGCAAACTTAAACAATTTTCTCAGATACAATCCACATAAATCCTACTATATAAGAGTTGCTCATTGAATTCAAATGAAGATAGTTTTCTTCCTATTTAAATTACATTTTAATTAATCATATTCTCATTCTCTCTCTCTCTCTCTCTCACACACACACACACACACACACACACACACACTCACTCACTCACTCACTCACTCACTCTCACTCAAATAGAAATCCAGCTTTATTTTAGTTTTGTGAAATCTATAGTTCCGTATTTTGGAATATCTGTTCTTTGAAGTCATTCAGGATTTTTTTTAAAGTGTAGTTTTAAATTCATGCAATTAACATAACCGATGTAATTAACTAGTGAATTCTAGTTCCACTTTAGCCGTAAAAGTCAGCTAAGTGACTTAGAGTCAGTCATTCTCTTTCAGCCCAACCTACCTCACAGGGTTGTTGTTCTGGGGAAAATAGGATGTGTTGGATATGTTCACCACCTTGAATTATTTGTAAAAATAAAGTTGGACTACAAATAAAGTTAAAATAATAAAATAAAAAAAGTTTTCCCCTCAGAATGAAGAAAGCAAGTTACCCATTCCATTGTTACTCAGCTTCTCTTCTGACCGTTTATTCTTTCTAATCTGATCTGTATTTTTATGAGAACCTTAAAAAGGAAAAGGTAAAGGTTCCCCTTGCACATATGTGCTAGTTGTTCCCAACTCTAGGAGTTGGTGCTCATCTCTGTTACAAAGCCGAAGAGCCAGTGCTGTCCGAAGACATATCCGTGGTCATGTGGCTGGCATGACTAAACACCGAAGACACACGGAATACTGTTACTTTCCCACCAAAGGTGGTCCCTATTTTTCCTACTTGCATTTTTACATGCTTTTGAACTGCTAGGCTAGGAGAAGCTGGGACAAGTAATGGGAGCTCACTGCGTTACACGGTAGTAGGGATTTGAACTGCTGAACTGCTGACCTTTCTGATTGATAAGCTCATTGTGTTAGCCACTGAGCCACCACATCCCTTTTATAAGAACCTTGGGCATTTGGAAAAGCCTATAAAAGTTTGAAAAGAGCAGATTTTAATAAAAATATTCAATATCTGGAAATTCATACATCAATCTAGGCTTTCTGTTGGACTGAATTTTCCATACATCAGTTGCAAAAGCACAGCATAATGGGGAAAAAGACACAACAAGGAGAGCTAAGTAGTGTTTCATAAAGGGAGAATAAATTCTCTCAATTTTCTCCATGCCATGCATAATTTTATTCACATTGATTCAATCCTGTTTTCCAAGTGTAAGAATGCAAGACATCCTAGTCCCAGGGTAAGTAGTATATTATACAGTATACTACATAAAACCTTTTTAATAATAATTGCATCTGAAGGTTATTTGCAATCAAATGTTAGAATTTGAAATATGTAATTTATTTAAGCCATGCCCTGATACAGTTGCAACCGTACACTTATTTTCATAAGAATATGCCCCACTGAACATAATGTATTTTGCTTTTAAATACACAAAAGTCAGTATGAAAGATGTAACCCCATTTAAATGAAGGTAGGCCAGACAAAGAAATTCAAACTCAAACTGCATGAAATAAGAAATGTATAATTTGCTCTTTGAACTGCTTTAATAGCATAAATTACAATTTTTCCCCAAAATATAATCATATGCCTGGTGTGGGGGAAAAAACCATGAGTGTCCAAAGGAATATACCGGTATTCCTGGAAAAATGACCAAACTCAGTAAATGATGAGGGGAAAAAAATCAGCTGAACACAAACTGAAGCAATGGTTAAAATTTTACTTTCAATAATATTAAGAGGTCTTATTAAACTATTTAAGACAAGGGCTATGGAAATGAGTGAGGTCATTGGATGAGGTCATTATCCTTTCACGTTTCAGTCAGAGGCTCCTTTTAGTAGTAGATTCTGAAGATGATCCCATATTGTAATTCTGGATTGATTTAACCTGACTAACCTAACCACTTTGCTAGTTGAACTATAATGCTAGCATGGTCCCGTTCTGTAGAGGTCAGCAGTCCAATTCTGTATGTGTTGTTTGGTGTGTGGGGGGGGGATATAATAAATTAGAACATGTAAAAGGGCCCTATGTTTGTCAGAGCACAAAATTCCATCTAGGTCAGTGGTCTGAGGGCTGAATGCATCACATACAGGCCACGCCCCCCTGACTCCTCAAAGGCAAAAAAAACCCACATCACGATACATCATGATATGTCATGTGACACGATCGAGTTTGACACCTGTGATCCAGGTCAAAGCATTTGCAACTTTAAGATTTGCAAACTTCAACTCCCAGAATTCCCCAGCAGCTTAAAGTTGCCAAGATTGAACACCCCTGATCTAGGTAGAGAAAATCCTTCAGGTTTCCAAAGCCTTAGGATTCTAAAAATTAAAACAAAAGATCAAAATAGAATCATAATCCAACTGGGAGTAACATGAAGAACTTGTCTGTGGATTTTTTCATGGAAACCTGAAAGGATAGAAATTCACGTTCTCTCAAAGCTTTCTTCATTTGTCCACATTAAACGTTTGGTGGCTTTAATATCAAATAATGACTTCCAGTTGAAATACACATGATTCCACCATCAAATATATAGTCGTTAAATAAAGCAAAGAATAAAGGGGCAACAACATCAAGGGCACAAGATTAAATGAAATTCAAAAATTAGAATCGCAGACATTCTCCCTTTCAATGCCTCAGCAGTACTCATCCACTGTCTGATGAATGCTCAGTTTGTTTGCCTCTTGATGACCTTGGTTATTTAAATCAATTCAATGTGCCTAAAATTATAAAACATGAGAGCTGTGACATCCAGTTCAGTGGGAGCCACATGTCTGCAGTTCAAGGGTACTTTCTTTGTTGTTAAACCTTTTAGCACATGAATTTTCCAAATTAGAGAGAGCAGGAACCAATGAAACCACAAGAACCTACATAAACCTATTCTGAGTTTTCCAGAACTGTCTTTAATTCAATATTATATAAAGAAATGGTAGGCTTACAGAGTTTCAGGGCTGCAGTACAAACAAATAAACAAAAAAGAAACCTACTCAACTGTCCTACTTTTTCATGCTCAAACCATTAAGCGGCTTAGTGAAAATATTTCACTAAGCATCTACATGGAAGGGGTGGAAAATAATACAAGGCACACAAATGCTAATATACAGCTATATTGAGCCTTGCTGCTAATGTGCTGCCTTTTGGAACCAAATCAAAATAAACTTTGCAGCAGTTTTGCCTGCTGTGCTTGATTTTCTCCAGGGCTGAAAATATCGGCTTTTTTAAAGTTATGGTTTGATCCTTCTTTGCCTGATTTAAATCAAACATTCCGATATTTAAGGATCCTAAAAGACATTGAAGCTTAACTTGAGGGAGCTTCGATTACATGGGTTTAATTATCTGCACTGTCTTTGTCTAGCATGAAACCAAAGTCTTCAGTGGCTTTGTCTAGTCTGAACCAAACACTTCTTTACTGAGAAGTGCAGTAAAAATGAAACAAATCTTTACAGGGAGATCAGAGACAGATCTAAACCAGTAAAGTAATTTTTTTACATATATATATATATCTACCTTAGTTAAAGGTAAAATAAATAAGCCTCCTGAAGATTTATACTCCTAGCAATAGCAGTTAGCAATAGCAGTTAACTTATATACCACTTCATAGGGCTTTCAGCCCTCTCTAAGCGGTTTACAGAGTCAGCATATCGCCCCCACAGTCTGGGTCCTCATTTTACCCACCATTTCAAGGATGGAAGGCTGAGTCAACCTTGAGCTGGTGAGATTTGAACTACCGAACTGCAGCTAGCAGTCAGCTGAAGTGGCCTGCAGTACTGCACTCTAACCACTGCGCCACCTCGGCTCTTTCAATTTACTCCTAATTTAGTAAAGTAGTCAACAATGGGCAAAAGAGTGAGGAAGTGAGTGACAGTTCAGTCTAATGGTTAAGGAACCAAGTTAGAAAGCCGGAGACTGTGAGTTCAAATCCTGCTGTAGTCATGAATCTCAGCCGGGTGACTTTGGGCCAGTCACTGTCTCTCAGCCCAACCCACTCCACAGGGTTGCTGTTGCGGGGATAATAGGAGGCAAAAGTTATCTTGGATATGTTCAAGAAATTGAGTTGCTTGTAAAAAGAGCAAAGACAGAATACAATTAAATAAATAAACAAATCCACTTAGTGGTGCCACTGCATCATCAACCTGCCCTTGTAACTTCCAGGCTTAGAAAACACATGCAGAAATATTTAGGGTGAAAGAAAGAGGTCATCCCCTGATTGTAAAAAAATTGATTTCCCTTTGCATTCTGAGAAGTTTTAGGAACTTCTTTTGGATTCTTGTCCACTCAACACTGAACGTTGGCTAAGCTACTTGAAATGTCTGATCACCGATGAAATCCATCCATCCATCCACCCATTTTATAATTTTCCTTTGGAGCAAGAGATCACAGAAGATATTTTACTACCAAGACGTTCTTGTTTAAGCAGTCCAAGATCTTCCTATCTTGATAAAGGGCTAGCTCAGTTCCTATGCAGTACATCTGCAGTAATGGTTCAAGCCAAACAATGACATCAAGCAGAACTAGATGATGTTTTATGGAGATGAACTCTTGACTTTGTAGCCACAAGTGGATGCAGCACCCCAGCTGTAGTATTAATTATATCAAGGCACATTTACAGCAGAGTAGCCCAGTTTAGCAGCTCTTTATCTAAGTGATAAGGAGTCCCCCAGAGCCTCAGCTGGAGCCATTCCTCACTGCTATTACTTGATAGCACAATTTATTCCAGATCCTCATCTACACCCATTATATTCTCCCCACCTTTGCAGACAGAAATTAGGAAAGGTTCTTTTTGTTACTTAGCTACAGCTTATCTGACTGTTATCTAGTCCATAGCTCTTCTTCCTGTTTCTAAAGGTCATTCCCTCATACCATTACAGAAGTACAAGGAAGGAAGGAAGGAAGGAAGGAAGGAAGGAAGGAAGGAAGGAAGGAAGGAAGGAAGGAAGGAAGGAAGGAAGGAAGGAAGGAAGGAAGGAAGGAAGCTCCCCCGGCCTCCTTCAAGACAGAATCCATTAAAATTGTTCTGTAGGCACAAAACAAATTCATAATATATTGGAAGGCAAGACATGCATTGTCACAGGAAAGGATCAGTTCTATTCATGAAAAGGAACCAACCCAGATAATAAGGAATATTCTATGATTGTATGTCTTCAAGGAGCAATAAGTCAAGACTGTAATCAATATCGGTGTCTCCAATACAAATGTAACTTATGTGAGCTGTCATCTCTCTCCTAATGGAATTAATACATTTGTAAGTGCTCATATTCAGCTAAATTGCACCACTACTGTGGTAGCTTTGTCATGCAAAAATGTGTTGTAAACTGAAAATAGAAATCCTATCTTATTGTTAGTATTTCTTACTATGGATAATTGCTGAATAGATGAATAAGATCCTGTATTGCTAAATTAAAAGTTTGTTTACATATATTTGTTTACAATGATTTGCATCCCTTTTTGGCTATTAATAAAGTCACTGGTAGAAGCTACAACAATAAAATAAAACATTAAACCAACATTGAAGTGGCAGGCAGTATGAGGTTTATGAGATTTATTGGACTTATATGGAAAATATTTAATATTTTAAAATGTTTCTTTCTTTAAATTCAAAAAATGTCCTTTAAACGAAACCTTTTAAAGGCAAAGCAAAATTTATACACAATGCATTTAGTGGTCAGAATCAGTTCAAAGGTAAAACTTTGGTCTGAATTTATTTGGATGCATGAATAAAATAGATTTTCTGAACTGATGTGTATATCAGAATCAAACTGGACCTGACATATATACTTATATCCCCCATGATAGTGGAAGTGGACAATCCTATTTTAATCACAAATCACTTTGATGGTCATAACTTTTGGGTAATTGGTAAAGTTCTGGAATTTATTTTTCATCAACCTCTTGGACGATGGATTCTTCATGATGCTTAGATGTTTCTTGCTCTGAAATTCAAGCTAAAAGACCACTGTTTGCAATCTTCAGAATTTTAAGGCTACTGATTTCTAAAAAGCAAAACAATGTGATCACAATAGCTCTATGGGAATGCTTTCTCTCTAAGATTAAATCTGTTTTCTCCATTTACTGAGGTGGTAAGTTGGGTATATGATTATCCATTTATCTTTTGCACGGACAATCTCATAATTTTGATCCAATTCTTTTTCTTCTCTTGAAAACATGTAATAACTTTTTCTTTACTTGAATGGGCTAGCCCTAACTTAAGTTTTTAATTTTTTTTAAAGCAGAGTTGCTAGTTTCCCATTAAATATATTACCTCTGCCAAATATATTTTCAAAGAAAAAAATTCACTAAACTAATTCGCTAGACATATCTATTTTTCAGTAAAAAGGCATAGGAGTACTCAGTTTATTTATTTATTTATTTTCAATGAAAAGCATGTTTTGCTTAAATATTATTTGTAAATATGAATGAAGGGAATAGTGTGCCTTCAGAAGTTGTGTGTGATCCATTATTGGAACCTTTCAAAAAGAAACTATATAACCATTTGTCTGAAATGATACAGGCAGTGACGTGCGGTGAGGTTGATACCTGGTGAGGCTCAGCAGGGCAGCGGTCGGCCTCGGAGGGGGGGGGATTTGCATCGTGGGAGCAACCAAGCGCCCAGGTCTGCAGCAAAGGCGCTTGGTGGCTCCCGCGATGCAAAGTGCCCCGCTGCCCCCCCCCCCGGCTGTCCCGGCCTGCGTCTGCTGCTTCTCCAAGCTCCGCCGCTGGAAGTCCCGGATCGCCTCTGGGGGAAGGCTGAGTGAAAAACGGAAAGAAGCTTCTCTGCGGCCTCCCGGCGCTGCCCAGAGGCTCTTGCAGGAGCACATGTCAGCGGCCAGCGGCCTGGAGTGGCCCCGGTTGTGAGACAAGGGAGCACTTAAAGCAGCTGCTGCCACCACCACCCCGCCGGGCGAAGGAGGGGTGGTGGCGGCGGCGGCAGCGGCTGCTTTAAGTGCTCCCTTGCCTCACAGCCGGGGCCGCTCCAGGCCGCCGGCCGCTGACACATGCTCCTGCAAGAGCCTCTGGGCAGCGCCGGGAGGCCGCAGAGAAGCTTCGCTCCGCTTCTCACCCAGCCTTCCCCCAGAGGTGATCCGGGACTTCCAGCCGCGGAGCCTGGAGAAGCAGGCCGGGGCAGCGGGCGGCAGCATCGGGGATGGTGGGGCACTTACTTTGCATCGCGGGAGCCGCCAAGCGCCCAGGTCTGCAGCAAAGAGGCAGCCTCCTCCTTCTCGCCCACTCCTCTCTCCTCTGAAGCACGCCCCGCCCAACGTAAGCGTGCTCAAGAAGACACGATTGGCTGCTTCCAAATCAGGAGGCGGGAGAATTAGTGCCTCTTTTCCATCTGAACTTCTTTGCCTTTTAACTCTTTATTAACTTTTAGAAGGCGAAAAATTCCTTATGGAAAAGAGGCCCCGAGTTCTCTCGCCTCCTGCTTTGGTTAACACTAAGCAGACACCAAGCCACTGTGACCTGGAATCTGGTAGCAACTATCTTGGCTTTAATTATTTAAAAAAATATTTAAATTTCTTTCTTTTTCCTGAGGAGACTGGTGAGGCTCTGCCTCCCTTGCCTCTAGTGACTGCACGTTCCTGGATACAGGGTCTCCTGCTTGAGCAGGGGGTTGGACTAGAAGACCTCCAAAGTCTCTTCCAACTCTAATTCTATGTTCTAAATGCAAACCATGACTCTTTGGATTTAAGGTGTGGGAAACAAATCCAAACAAGGCAATTCAACATCTGCTTATATCCTGACTTGTTTAGAAATGATTAGTCATAGTTTTCCATTTCTAACAGGACACTAGAAAACACATGTGTGAAATATGCTATCCTATACTGCATAATGGCACATTATTTTCCAGAATAATTTGCAATGCAAATTATTTACAACTGAAGGAGGATTAATACGTTGGGATAGTTTGCAAATGAGCACAACTTTACTGAATAATTTTATTTAAAGGGATTCAAATGAACCATTGAATGGTTTAGTTTGGTGAAACTTAATTAATTCTGTTAAAAAAACTGTGCATGTATTTATGGAAGTAGAGATTTCATATGGTCTTCTGAGTGAAATCTTTTAAGTGCCCAAGACAATACACATTTATTAAAAAGCAGCTGTTCCTAATTTAGACTGGATTGTTCCTGTGGCTATTTTTATCATGGCATATTGTTTGAAAAGGGACTTGGGAAAAACATTGCAACTCATCATGTATCTTTAACTATTCAAATGATATCTTGGCTACAAAATGCATTAACCAGGTCAAACAGTTAAGTTAATCCTGTACTTACAATCAAAATTGAGCCCAAAATATCTGTTCTTAAGCGAGACAGTTGTTAAGTGAATTTTTCCCCAATTTATGACCTGTCTTGTCACAGTTGTTAAGTGAATCCCTGCAGTTATTAAATTAGGAACACAGTTGTTAAGTGAAATTGGCTTCCCCATTGACTTTATTTGTCAAAAGGTCACATGTCTCTGCGATACCACAAGCATCATAATTATGAGTCAGTTGCCAAACTTCTGAATATTGATTGCGTGACTCTGGGGAGGCTGCAATGGTCATGTGAAAAACAGTCATAAGTCACTTTTTTCAGTGCCGGTCAAACAGTGCCACTAAACGAACTGTTGTAAGTTGAGGACTATCTGTACTTCTTCATTCAATTCTCTTTAGGGATCAAAAGGTACAGAGAAGGGGGAAGATGGCTCACGATAAAGAAGCACTTGATTTAATAGCTGCCAATTGGGAGAAAGGGGGAGGAAAAGAAAGAAAGAAAGAAAGAAAGAAAGAAAGAAAGAAAGAAAGAAAGAAAGAAAGAAAGAAAGAAAGAAAGAAAGAAAGAAAGACAAATATGTACAGTCCCTTATTTACAAGGGTAAAAAAAATCACATGCTAGTACATAAAAGTCTTCCACAGCATGTGAATAAGGTGTGGTCAGAATCAATATTGACATAAAAGGAGCCAAATTAACAATCCACACCAATATATTTCAAACAACTTCAGCATTGATAAAAGGCTTTAGAGATTATAGAAAATGTAGATATTTTATTATTTTCTTCCTACCTGAACGCAAAGTTCTTTTTTCTTGAAGATGACAAATCACACGAAAGGAAGTTGGGTGGCATTATCTTATTCTTGCCCACATTGGGATTGTTTGTTGTTCTTTTATAAAGGCTTAGCAAGTGCCCTTCGCTGCTATCATTTTAGATAAATGAATTTAAATGCAAAGAAATGCATGACTATCTACAATTTCATGTCCTGGGCCAAATAACAAACTTAAGGGAATTTCATTAACTTCCACTAATCAAAATTCATGTCCATGTGGATGATAAAATGCGAAACAATTATAATGTATCACAACAATGGGGTTTCTCAATGCTACACAATGTATAGAGTGCACTCTGTATCATTTGAAGCACAAAACCTTCTGTTTTTACTCTTTCTAACGCAATAGAATTATTGGACACAAATTATGTAAAGTGATTTGAAACCACCAATCATCCTTGATTTGCAACCATTCATTTAATGACCTTTTGAAATTACAATGACACTGAAAAAAGTGAATTATGTCCAGACCTCACACTTATGACCATTGCAGCATCCCCACAATAAGAAATTGGAGACTTCTCAACCAACATCTATTTATGATGATTGCAGTGTTCCAGGGTCATGTGATCACCACTTACCACCTTCCTAGCCAGCTTCCAACAAGCAAAGCCAATGACCGGAAAGTCATATTTTCTTAACAATTATGTGATTCATTTAACAATTGCCATGCTTTGCTTAACAAGAGTGGCCAAAAAGGTCATAAAATTGGATGCAACACACTTAACAGCCAGCTTACTTAGCAATGGAAATTCTGGTCTCAATTCTAGTCATAAGTCAAGGACTATCAGTATGTCCATCACAGCTTTTATTTAGTGTGTGAAAAAATCTGATAAACATCATGTTTAAAAAATGGATCAGAGAAAAGAATTCCACCCATCCATCTATTGATCAATCAATCACCTAATACAGCCCTATAAGAGTGGCAGCTGGATATCAAAATGCTGTCAGCTGCTTTATCTTCAGTCTTCTTCCTTCCTGCTCACAGAAACCACAGTGGACCAGAGGTGGTATTCAGCCAGTTCTGACCAGTTTTGGAGAAATTTTGAGTAGTTAGGAGAACCGGCAAATAGGCTGGCCCTGCCCCCGCTACGTCCCAGATGTCAGGTATAAAAGGTGGTAGGAGCACTGGATGTCAGCTCTGACTAGCTGATTTTCTTTTGTTGCCCTGAACAGGAGAATGGAGGGTTAGTGGGGTGGGGAGGGAATGGGGATTTTGCAGTATCCTTCCCCTGACACGCCTACAAAGCAACGCCCACAAACAACGCCCACAGAACCAGTAGTAAAAAAAATTGAATCTCATCACTGCAGTGGACCATATGCATTCTTCCCTATGTTTGTTCAGTGCATTCACAAACATAACAGGAACAGAAAGGAGAAATACACACGTAAAGGCAACATGCGTGCATCTTCCCACACTCCCACATATACACCCACAAAAGCAACAGGTATGGACACATCATGATTAAGTATCTGAGGAGAAAGTGCACACACAGGAATATAGACACAAGTTACTTCATTAGAGTGAAGAAAATATCTGTGCCTTTTATGAACGCTGTGAACAAAAGGATTGAAAAGAATTCAAAAAACCATGATCTCAACACTTTCTCTATTTTGTTTTTGAAAAGAAAAGTAGGCGGAGCTGGAGCCATAAGGAAGATGGGGCCACAGAGCTGAGTAGGTGGAGCCATCTGAGAGGAACAGTTTCAGGATTCAACTGCAGAAATGATATAGCACCCAAAGACTTTCTTCTTATAATTCTTATTAAATTCATTTCCTGTCTATCTTGCCACGAGGCTACTCTAGGTGGCTTACAACAAATATATATATGTATATTTGTTATATATATATATATATATATATATATATATATATATATATATATATATATATATATATATATATATATATATATATATATAAATAAATTTATTTATATATTTATATATATATAAATATATATAATTTATTTATTTATATATAAATAAATAAATAAAAAGATCAAAATGAAGTTTAAACAAAGCAAAAGTAAAATAGTAGAACAATAAAATAAAGTAGAACAATAAAAGAAAAAGCAAACAAAGAAAAGACATCAATGTGACTGGCATTAATAAATATTGTTAAATTAGTAAATAATTAATATTAGTAAAGTGCTATCACTTTATTAGTCTAAAAGAAAATCATGTTTGCTAATCATGCTTTTAGCTAATATACAATATGTCATTTAGAAGTCACATAACATATAAAAATATCAATTGTGTACACAAATACAGGATGCAAATAAAAACTATTTTTATAGAAAATAAAATATATTGTATTTTAACTATAATATAATATATTTTATTTTATTAACTTTGTATTTAATAAATGTATTTAATAAATACATAATTATAGCACAATATATATGTTTCAATAGTAATTACTATTACAGCGCTATTTAAATTTACATTGCTTTGCAAACACTATCATTCCTTTCTACTATGTTAAGATATCAGGTTTTTTTTTTCAGAAATGCAAATCAAACACCAGTCCTTCTAGGTGTTTCAATGTAGAGACTCGTTCCTTCTGTCAACAGAGGTGTGAATACAGGTGGTGTATAGTAGAAATATTTTTGCTGGAAGTTTTTCATGCTCTAACATAACAAGACAGACAGATCTACAAGGAAAGCTTCATTGGTGTATGATTCATTCATAAAATAAGTGGTGTGGGATTCCATGTTACAAACCAATCTAGGGTATGCTTATGGATAACTGTGAAAGGGAAAATTGAAGAACAGAACTGACGGTTAAAATGATAAGGCTTGGCAACCGTTATTTTCTGTTGCTTTCAAAGTTGTTCTAATCAATGTTACAGAAATGGTCAGAGACACTGGTTACAATCAGCAGGAAGAGAATTTTAAAAAATCAGACTTAAGCATAGAAATTATTAATTAATTTTATTGGAAGTCCAGACTCTAAATTCTCCCAATTAAAATACAGAAAAAGAGGTTAAAATTAAAGATAATTCTGACCCACATAAGTCTTGTTTTAAAATCCTCCAGGATCACACACACATTGTAAGCTGCTGAACTGGGGATGGGGATAACAAATTAATTTCCATATTTTTGCACAATTAAAATTGTGTCTGTGAGCGTGTGGACAGAAGACAGTAAATTGTCTTGACGTTTTGAAGCACTGTCCTTGAAATTTCCACTTTCCCTCTTCTAATATACTTTTAAATCCTCTGTTAACATTGATTCTTTCACATGAATATTTTATCTGCAATAATAACCCTTTTCTGAGTCTCGCAAAAAAAAAAAATGCCATCCATTATTTTTGAACTTGTGTGACCTATTGAATACCATTTCACATTTCTTTACGTTTGCTTGATAGCCCAAATTCTTATAACTTTCAGAAGCATCTAGACTCCCCTTCTGCTCACTGAACTTCATATATTGTTCCTGTTTTAACTTTGAATACAGATACAGGTGGCCATAGTCTGTTACCCTCTGTTGTTTCATTTCATCACGGAAGCTAGAAATGACCCAGTTGTTCAAACAAATATACATGCCGAACGTCACAGGTCTTGGGGGAGGGGGGAGATCTTATCATATATGCCACAAATATTTAAACAGTAAGGCAACATAAAAACATTCCTTATTTTCTCAAACTTGCTTTCTACAGCATTGGGCCCCTTCTTTAGAAAAATGCAAACAGAAGACTGTTTGCTCGCTGTAGCTTATCATAATATCTCTATTCATGGGTAAAACCATTTATAACAACTGTTGAAAGTATATGAAATAGCTTTGCATTATTCAATACATATATAGAGCCACTTGCATTCAGCTGCCAAAATAAGCCACTGGGTAGAAAGTATAAGTCAATGGCAATTTTGCAGAAATCCTTTCAATTCCAAATTCTTGAAACAGACTCTTGTCTTGAATATAAGATAGGATAGTCATCATTAAGAGGAAACCCATACAGTACTTCCTGAGATTTCTTTGACAGGGTGAATTAGAAGAAAAAGTAGAAGTTATAGGTATTGTATACAAAATTCACCTTTTGAATTTCAGATTCAGATAGGGCTGAAAAATACTCTTCTGGAACCATTGGAGAGTTTCAGCTGATCAAGCTAGCAATGCTATAGGTCATGAGTCCTCAAACTATGGACCACATGCAGCCTGCCGAAGCCATTAATCCAGCCCGCACAAGACCACGAGACTGCCCCCCCACATCGCCTCACCCACCCTTTGGCCAAGACTGGACTTACCTTCGTGAGCACCGCAGACTGGAACTGAAAGGCAAGGCCAATAATTTTGGCCTGCTTAGAAACTCTAGAGGCAAGGGAGGTGAAAAATGTGGTGCACAGATTCCCCAGGAGACCAAAAAAGAGGCAAAAATGGTCCAGTTTTGCCCAAAATGCAAATTGTTTTGCCCATTTTTTGCCTGCAGAATGCTTCTGGAGGTGGAGAAGGTAAAAACGGGGTGCACAGGGCCCTAGAAGGCCCAAAATGGCCTGTTTTTCACCTTCCCCACCTCCAGAAGATAGAGGAAGAGTCAGAAAGAGAGGGGGGGCAGAGGGAGAGAGACAGAAAGAGAGAGACAGAGAGAGACTTGTTGATTGTAAACTCCTTGGGGCTGAGAAGAATTGCTGCAAAATTAAGGTGACCAGATTTTCAGATTGGTAAAGAGGGTCACCATTGATGGGGGGGGGAGGAAGCTAGGCCGCAGCGGTTAGTGCCAGCCTGCGGCCTCGCTAGGGACGTCTGGTCACCTTAATTATACATATCCTCTCTCTCTATCCATCCATCAGTCTGTCTGTCTATCTGCCTGCCTATCTGTCTATCTAGTTATGGCATCTCTCCGTCTCTCTATCTCCTTCTGTCTGTCTATCTGCCTGCCTATCTGTCTATCTAGTTATGGTATCCCTCTCCCTCTCTCCCTCTCTCTCTCTCTGTCCATCTATCTGCCTGCCTACCTATCTCTCTCTCTTTCTATCCATCCATCTATCTGCCTGCCTAACTGTCTATCTAGTTATGGTCTCTCTCTCTCTCTCTCTCTCTCTCTCTCTCTCTCTCTCTCTCTCTCTCTCTCTCTCTCTCTCTCTCTCTCTCACTCTCACTCTCTCTCCCCCTCTCTCCCTCTCTCCCTCTCTCCCTCTCTCCCTCTCTCCCTCTCTCCCTCTCTCCCTCTCTCCCTCTCTCCCTCTCTCCCTCTCTCCCTCTCCCTCCCTCATCTCATTATCATCTATCTCAGTGTTTCTCCACCTTGAACACTTGAAAGTATGTGGACTTCAACTCCCAGAATTCTGGGAGTTGAAGTCCACACACTTTCAAATCTCCAAGGTGGAGAAACACTGATCTATCTAATTAATATAATTATTTCTCCCTCTCTTTTTCACTCTCTCTCTCCCACGCACACACGCAAATGCATAGGGCAGCCCACCTCACACACAGGTAACGCCGGGCGGCTTACAACATTATGATGCACACCCAAAGCGAATAGAGTCAGGTGCCTGTGATCCCAACCCTCCTTTCCCGAGGGGGGAGGGCCGTGGAACACTGCAAAACTCTTCTTGGTGGCGCCACTCTATGGGGCTTTCACTTTCGCTTGCCCCCCCAACCTTTCCAAAGCCAAGCTTCATCCGATTCTAACCAATCCCAGTGCCTCTCGCATCTCTCCTTTGCAAGCGTCACCCTGTGCAGAGGGCTGGGATGGGAGCTGGAGTCCGATGCCACTGGTGATCTGGGGCTGCTGTAAGGCGTGGGGCTTCGGGGGAGGGGGGATGCGCAAAGCCCCCTCCCCTAATGCTTCTGGCTCTTCTAAAGAAGAGGGGGGGCTTGTGCAGAAGGGAATCTCTCCTCTCCTCCCTACATGCACCCCACTGATGCCCGCATCAGAGCTCGGGCGGGATTCAGGTGAAGGAAAGGACTTTTCTTTCACCGGCATCAGAGCTCGGGCGAGCGAAAGCAAGTATTTTAATCAGTGGGCTGCGCGCAGGGACAAATATCTCCTCTCCTCCCTGCACGCATCCCACTGAAAGCACTTTAATCAGTGGGGTGCGTGCTGGGAGGAATCTCTCCTCCCTGCACGCAGCCCACTGATGCCCGCATCAGAGCTCGGGTGGGATTCAGGCGAAGGAAAGGACTTTTCTTTCGCCGGCATCAGAGCTCGGGTGAGCGAAAGCAAGTATTTTAATCTGTGGGCTACGTGCAGGGACAAATATCTCCTCTCCTCCCTGCACGCATCCCATTGATTAAAGTGCTTCCTCTGGCCCGCCCGATCTCTGCTGCAGGCGAAAGGGAGCTGGGAGGAGAGGAGAGATTCCTCCCAGCACGCACCCCACTGAAAGCGCTTTAATCAGTGGGGTGCGTGCTGGGAGGAATCTCTCCTCTCCTCCTGGCACGCACCTCCCTGCCTAAAGCGCTTCCTCTCACCCGCCCGATCTCTGCTGCGGGTGAAAAAGAGCAGTTTAATCAGTGGTGTGCGTGCTGGGAGGACAGGAGAGATTCCTCCCAGCATGCACCCCACTGAAAGCATGTGGATGGGCGGGGGAGCGAGCAACAGCTGATGGGCTGGGGAGTGGGACTTTTTGAAAACTGCATGGGGCGCAGGACAAATTGTACAAAAGCGTGCCTGTCACGCTGAAAGCGGAACGTCTGGTCACCTTATGCAAAATTGAGTTTCCTGAAGTAGACCACTAGACTGCTAAACAATTGAAAAAACAATCTAGTAAAAAGAAAAATCAACCAAAAGAGCAACATGCAAACAAAAGCAAATAAAACACTCCCAGGAGCAAAACAAATTAAAGTTTAATTTGTGTGCATTGTTTAATGGACTGTTAAATTGGTCACACCCACCTAGTCACATGATCTAGCCACACCCACCCAGTCACATGACCACCTAGTCAAGCCCACCCAGCTGGTCCAGCCCCCCCAACAGTGTGAGGGACCGTGAATTGGCCCCTTGTTTAAAAAGTTTGAGGACCCCTGCTATAGATAGGCCAAGGCAGAGTCAGTATAAAAAATCTTCTGATGTACTTATGGAAACATACACAGTATATCCCTTTTGGAATTTCTCAGTCAAAGAAGTATAAATTGTTTCTAGATATGTTACTACCCTTTACAATTAAAATGGCACTAATTTCAGAAAAACCAGATTGCCATTTGTACATGCATAATGCATAACTATTGAAAATTATTTCCCATTTTCATTCAAAATGAATGAATCCTTCACTCAGATCTTCAATTCTGTATGTAATATATTAGGTACAGTATTTGTACGATGAAGATTGGCTGATGTTAAAGTTTGAAAAGAACGATAAATGACCCAACTTGGAGTTTGGCTCAATAAAATACTTTGTGTTCAGTTCTTTTGTCTTTTTTTCTTTCACTCTGTTCAAGAATAATTAAAGAATGAATCAACCAAGTTGGGATTGAGATTGTGGTTCCACAAAATCATAGTATTTTCTCAATGACCACTAAGCTAGTTTTTCTTCCTAATGGCTTCTTAAATTTCACTTTGTTAAAAAAAATGTGGTTTATATATGGCTGTAAATAATTCTTTGCTGGAAGGAAAGTGTTATAACACAGTTGTATACAATATTGTGCCATGTTTCTCCACTTTATGCATTGATGACACTTTATAATTAGCAGAGAACTAGATAGCTCAAAAGCCATAGGGGGGAAAAAACACACAAACTGTCCATGTTTAAGCAACACTATATATTAGCATGTAAGCCCTTCCAAAGAGGGATTTATAACACAGATGTTCTGCTAGGCCTTTGAAACTCACAATTCCAAAATTGGATATCATTTTACTAATGGATTATCCTCATTGTGAACAGCAAAAAAATTTCAACAGGGTTAATAAGTAGAGGTGATTGGTTGATAAGTGGTATTTCCTTGTTATGGAAAACAGTGAATCATTTGCAGACAAATAACCCTTCAGGAATGTCATTTTGTTATTATCAACCATATAAACCACAACTAATGGGCTCCAAGACTCTCAGCAAATTTAAAAGTACAGTAACTATCATAATATAACTCTCCAATAAGACCTTTCCTACCTCAGATTTCCCCAGAGGGATTTTTCTTGGACTATTTCTCATGACAAAACACCACACAAGTATGAAAAGCATACTTGCAAAATGAAAAGATCCATGGAAATGCAGGAAAATCTTTTATTTAAACCAAAAAAGGGCAATTTATGTGATCTCTATGGCTGCCAATAAAGCAGGTTCTAGAGAGGAAGTTTTAATTCACATTGTTTAATTTACTTTAATTTACATAAAATAGGTAAAACTCCTTCAAAGTGCTGGTAGCCCTTGAGTTACGACCACAATTCAGCTCAACATTTATGTTTCTATGTGAAACATTTGTTAGGTGAGTTGGCCCTGTTTTACAACGTTTCTCACCGCAATTGTTAAGTGAATCACTGCATTTGTTAAGTTACTAGAGATGTGGTGGTGCAGTGGTTAGAATGCAGTATTGCAGGCTAACTCTGCCCACAGCCAAGAGTTTGATTCTGATTGGCTCAAGTTGACTCAGCCTTCCATCCTTCTGAGGTGGGTAAAATGAGGACCGATATTGTTAGGGGCCATATGCTGACACTGTAAACCGATTAGAGAGGGATGTAAAGCATTGTGAAGTAATATATAAGTCTAAGTGCTATTGCTACTAATATGGTTGTTAAGTGAATATGGCTTCCCCATTGACTTTGCTTGTCAGAAGGTCAAAAAGCTGATCACAAGACCCCGAGACACTGCAACCATCATAAATATGAACCAGTTGCCAAACATCTGAATTTTGATCGTGTAACCATGGGGATGCTGCAATGATCGTAAGTGTGAAGAACAGTCATTAGTTACTTTTTTCATGCCCTTGTAACTTGGAATGCTCACTAAATAAACTATTGTAAGTTGAGGACTACCTGTACAATACATATAGAAGAGAATATACTGTACGTAGCTCAGCGTTGAACAATAGAGTCCTTAGTGCTTTCTGAACTTGCTTCAAGCTCAGAGAGCACCAATGACTCTACGATAGATATAATACAAAAATAGAATAAAACACTAAGGCCTCCCAGATACAATCCAACAAACAAAGGAAAATTGAGGATTTCCTTGGAGATGGCAGCAGTGACATCAATGATTTATGGTATTGCCATGTCTGAGGCCTTTTTGTAAGTCACGCAAAGCAGAAGGGGCTCTCTCCAATAGATCCTTTTGTTGTAATATGACTTATTACATTTAGGATTTCCAAGAGAAACACCAAGGACTTTGAATGGTGACCAGAAGCAAGATAACTGATGATTCAGTTCATTCTGAGAGCAGGATGGAATCCGAATTTTATTATTACCAAATAGAAGTTGCCAGTGAGCATTTGGAAACAAAATAGTCATTTCAAAAAGGTGTTCCCTAAGCATCTATATTGAAATTGGTAGTATTTTGTTTATTAATGAAATGATGGAGTCAAGCAAGAATGATAAACAAGTCATGCTTGAAAACAATCTAAATTATTCAAGATATTGGACCACGAAATGCCCTGGAAGCAGGTAAAGTGTTAGTCTCACTATAAAAGCTAATGCATTTATTGTAGCATGGATTATAGTTTATGTCATGTGTACTTGCCATTGACCAAACACATATTTATACAGAGTACAAAGCAGCCTTCCACAATTAAGATTATAATTCTCATCATTAACGGTGACCCTGGCTGGTTTCGCCTGACTATTTCATCCTGCAAGTCTGAGAGGGCATTTAACTGGATAGCTCTGCCACAGAATGAAAAAAAAAAGTTTTCTCAATGAAACTGATTGCCAATATGAAAATAAGTGGATTTTAGTAGAACCTGCTGCCTTATATATAGTGATGGCCTCTGGTTTAGATCACTTTAAGTGAGAATTAAATCAAATTTGTGTAAAGCAAGAGATTGAAAAGTGTTAGCTCTCATTTTCTGACTGTCTTTGGTTATCTCTATTGATTAATCTAAAAAAAATGGTGTTTAGGTAGAAAAACCATTGAGGCTGTTCCTAAAGCTTTGGAGATGCTTCATCATCACACAAATTGTGCATGCTGCATCCTTTCTATACTAGAGAGATTGGAAAATGCAGCCATAGACTACCTAATGGAAACAAGTCATATACTGAGAAAGTCCACCGTAGTGCTCTCCCTCTCCCTCCCTCCTTCCCCCACTCTTCCGAATCTCTAATCTCTCATTTTCTCATCTTTGCAAATCTGTCAATTTTGTGGTGGTGCAGTGGTTAGAATGCAGCATTGCAGGTAAACTCTGCCCACAGTCTACAGTTTGATCCTAATGGGGCTCAAGGTTGACTCAGCTTTCCATTCTTCCAAGGTTGGTAAACTGAGAACTCAGATTGTTGCGGGCAATATGCTGACACTGTAAACTGCTCAGAGTATGCTGTAAAGCACTGTGGAGAGGTATATAAGTCTAAGTGCTATTGCAATACGATCCAGTTCATCAAAACTGTTATGCAGCATGTACCAAAAATCAAGTCTCAAAAACAATTTATTACATTATATTAAATGTTCAGACTGATTGTCATCCTCTAAAGACTTACTTACTTGTTCCATGTAGGATCTTTGAACATTCCTGCTTACAGTAACATTTTTTCTGATGTTTTCCAATTTTACTGCAATGGTCTCCTTTACAGCATCTATAGCCTAATAGGGCCTGATGTTTGGTACACACTGTATGCATGTATTTTAAACTTTGGACTATAATTTGTAAGTGTTATGGAGAGCACATGTCTAACCTAAACATGCATTTGTATTTGTAACTTTACAAAATAGTTTTTACAACCTGTTTTGTCTATCCTAATGGATCTTTGTACATTATTTAAATGAATAAATGCAGTCACAAGCAGACTTTACCTCATAAACTTAAAACAAAACAAAGTGAACAAAACTATCCAGTTTTACGAACAGAATTTGGAAAAGTGCAAACTATGAGCGATAACTAAGCTTCTATTCATGTATCGAATGTGAATTGAATCCCTGCACAGAGGAAGAAATGGTTCAGCACCCAAACCACATCCTCCCTGTTAGTTAAAGGGCCTTGAAGAGGGTCTGCAGCCACCATCTTGGTGGGTTGCCTTACCTGCCTGGAATCTTATTTGTTTTGGATGAGGAATGAGGAATCTTATTTGTTTTGGATGAGGAATGAGGACTATGGGCTAGTAGCTCCTGGCATTTCAAATGCCTTTGACAAATTTGTAATTGGAAAGGATTCAAACTCATACATTACCCACCCCCTTTAGGGAAAAGCAAATAAAGGGATACTCATATATCACTGTATAGGAACAGATATTTAGCTTGATATAACCATCTTCTCCTTCCTAAAGGCAAGTATAACTTTCCCTAAACCAGGAGCACATGGTGCCTTTTTAACACAGTTAAGGGAAACCCTTTGCTATCATCAAGTCAATCTTTTCCATGATCAGTAAACATCATCTACCCTGACACACATCACATTCGTCTCATGTTGCAGATTCGCTTCCTGTACGCATATCCGTCTCCAAACCAAACATGCAATTATGGTTGGAGAACTTTAAATATTGTTCCTTTCATCTCCTCACAGGAGCAATGGAGGGGGAGCACTCTGAGTACAAGCGCGGCCTGTTCCAAGAGGCTCTTTTTTATCTCTTTTCAGTGAAGACAAAATAAAGGGGACTTAGAGAAACTCAAGGAAACCATTAGATTCCGAAGAGTTAACTTGCTGGATTTAGAGATGCAGTTAAGCAATTTTCCTCAGAAAAGATTGGGCAACAATTAGGTTGGGCAACTTGCTGTACCTGAGACTCAGGATCAGGGAGCTGTGAGAGAGAAAATTCATTAAAAAAAACATATTGATGTTCGCAAGAGGTAAGCTTGCACTGCCACAACTTCATGCAGGACCATAAATATATGAATTAAAACTGGAGGGAGAGAAAGAGGGAGACACTTTTTCAGTTGTATGCCCATTTTAACATTTGATCCTTTGATTTTTTTAAAGGTTTTTTTTCTTAAATTTGGTTTGAGATTTCAGAAAGATGGGAATGTTATTTCCCAAACTGTTTATTTAACTTAGGGTTAATTTAATTTAACTTGGGGGTTCTTTCTTTTTCCAAGCTTATCTTTCGATCCATAGATACTGTTGTTATTATCTCTTTTACTGACAATTACCATTGTTTTAGGTTTGGAACATTTTTGTTTCTCATTGGGTGACAAAGCCAATCAGAACTAGCTACAAACAGTATATAGCGAATCAGAATTGGCTATCTCTCAATGGTGTTGATGGTAGACTGAGCCAATTAAGAACTAGAAACAACATTCTAGAACAATCACATATGTGATTCTACCAACTGATAGTTAGCCCACATGCTTTAAGGGTAAATTCATTTGTATTCCATTTTGGAGCAGTCCATCAAACATGAAATAAGCTAAACATTTTTCAGTGCTATAGAAATGTTAACAATATATAGCTCAGCCCAAATTAAATAGGTTCCATTTGGAATAAACGTCCCCCAGATGAGCCCATTTATGTTTGACACAGATTAAGCAAAAGGATGCTCATTTCTAGTTTTGGCACAAACTCATTTTCAGTCCAAACGCACTCCAGGCACCAACTCTCATCCTATTATGAATGATGTCACTTGATACAAAATGAGACCTAGAAGCAACCCTAATTCAGAGTGCGAGAGAGACAGACAGACAGACAGACTGCCATTCTTCCTCTTCTTCTTCCAAGCTTATTTGCTACTCTAATCTTCTTTAGAAAACAGTGCTCAAATATTGTGACCACCCAAGATTGTTTCAGCTCCAATTGTCAGCAGCATTACTAGCTGCTAAATACAGTCCTATTGTAGTAAAGCAGTGCTGTCAAACTTGCGGCCCGTGGGCCAGATGTGTCACATGCTGGCCATGCCCAAGTCCAGTTTAGGAAAGGAGAAAAAAGTCCCAATATGTCATGTGATGATGTTTACTGTTTGTTTTACTGTTTATTAGGATTTGTATGCCACCCACTCTCGAGAGACTCAGGGCGGCTTATAGATAAACAGGGAGGGGGAACATACAAAAATTAAAAAGAACAGATATTAAAATTGCACAACATTCATGAAGCTCAGGATGGGGCTGGATGAAATCAACAGCCCCAGGCCTGCTGGAACAGCCAGGTCTTAATCGCTTTGCGGAAGGCCGGAAGAGTAGTAAGGGTCCGGATCTCCACGGGGAGATCGTTCCATAGGGCCGGAGCTGCTACAGAGAAGGCCCTCCCCCGGGGAGTCGCCAGCCAACATTGACCGGCAGATGGAATCCGGAGGAGGCCTAGTCTGTGGGATCTTATAGGTCTCTGGGAGGTAAATGGCCTGTGAGTTTGACACCCCTATAGTATAGGATTACATCTAGGCTAAATTTCTTCTTCCTGTGAGGTTAATTGTATAGGGCAAAAAAAGCTTTTTATACTAACATTGCATACAGTACTTATCTATTATCATGCAACTTGCCTTAGAGTAATTGACTATGATACCTAAGGATGCTGAGGACCATGTTCTTTGCCTACTTCTTCCTTCAAGTCATTCACCTGACCTTCATATATTTTTCTATAATTCAATCCTCATTCAGTTTGGATTAGAATGATCTATCTATCTATCTATCTATCTATCTATCTATCTATCTATCTATCTATCTATCTATCTATCTATCTATCTATCTATGTCTATCTATCTATCATCTATCATCTATCATCTATCATCTATCATCTATCATCTATCATCTATCATCTATCATCTATCATCTGTCTGTCTGTCTGTCTGTCTGTCTATCTATCTATCTATCTATCTATCTATCTATCTATCTATCTATCTATCTATCTATCTATCTATCTATCTATCTAATATATCTCCCTTGTTTTGTACAGCACAAGGCAACAGACATGATGTTCTTGCCTCTTATAATTCAGTTGTATAACAGGTACATGGAAATTCACTTCTCAATCAAACACACCTCTAATGCCACCACAAGTGTGTTTATACCTTTATTCAAACCCACATTGGACAATCAAAGAGATGGGATATATTCTTTCCTTGCTTCCTGCCCAGCATTGAATCATTCACTAAGTATTTTATTAATTCTCGTGCAAGCTTTAGTTCCCTCGTACTTAATTGTGTGCAGCAACCAGCTTTCAATACTATGTTCAGAATAAACATGTGAAAATTCAACACTATTCACTTCATCATATGCTTTCTCCAAGCCAACCGACAGTAAACTTTCTTTCCCGTATCCATATTTTTTTCAAGAGCAAAGTTCCACACAGCCCTTAACTGTTATAAAGTCACAAAGACTTTCCCAAATTTTGCTCATTGTTACCTCTTGTGGCCTTTCAATCAGAAATTTTCCAAACCTTTTTCCAGATATATTTAACAATAACAACTTAATCCCCCTGCAGTTTTTGCATTATGTTACTTTATCCTTTGTAGAGAAGAACAAAAATGGCATTTTCCCAACTTGCAGTATTCAAGTTGTGGAACCACTTTAAAACAAAACTATATTCCTATTAAATTGTACCAACTATAGCAGAAGACTTTCAACAATCCTCATAATATTCATAACTTCCCTTTCTTCCATTTTTCACTGGACATTACTGTTTATATCACTATTCTAACTCCCCTCTTTGATATATCACTATCGTTCTCACACAACTTTGTTTCAGCTTTTTCACACTTCAGTTTTACTCCAAATCATTTCATCATTTTTTTAAAAAAAAAAAAATTAGTTCCATTGATGCTGCTGGAGGTGCCTTTAAGTCTCTCTACCACTTAACAAATTTCAATTAATTAATTTTTAAATCCTTCATTATGGCTCTTTAATCACTTAACTTTTTTAAAAAATCCAACACACACACACACACACACACACACACACAGACGTGTGTGTGTGTGTGTTGTATTTGTGCTGATAAATAAATAAAGGGAGACTAGTATAGATCTATTTCAAGCTATTTAGCTCTCATCAACTAGCCATACCCTTACTGGGATTCGAACCTGGGCTGTATTACATATTAGGCAGATGTGTTAACCACTAAGCCACATATATATACATGCACTCTGCAGCTGTCATAATAGATATAAGCTGACATTTAAGCATTCACTTTAAACAATTGTGTTGACCTAATAAATCCTTTTTATTTTGGGGCTGAATCTAAATTCCTGTATAACAATTATTCTATAATAGTTATTAAGTTTGTTGAGAGCTGCTGCAACTAGCTTTTCATAATACAGGTAGTCCTCAATGTATGACCACAATTGAGCCCAAAATTTCTGTTGCTAAGCAGAGCATTTGTTAAGTGAGTTTCCCTCATTTTACCACTTTTCTTGCCATGGTGATTAAATGAATCACTGCATTGGTTAAGTTAGAAACACAATTGTTAGGTCAATCTGCTTTCCCCATTGACTTTGCTTGACAGGAGGTCGCAAAATGTGATCACATGATTCTGGGACATTATTAACATCATAAATATGAATCAACTGTCTGAATTTAGATTATGTGACAATGGGATAGCTGCAATGATCAGAATTGTGAAAAATGGCCATAAGTGACTTTTTTCACTGGCGTTGTAACTTCGAATGGTCGTTAAATAAACTGTTTTAGTTGAGTACTGTAAAGAAGGCAAAACAATAGGGTTGGATTTTTATGCTATATAGAACACTAACTGACCTGTAGGTATCGTGTAGGGTGCTAGCATCTCTATTGCTCTGTTTGTTGCTCTAGAATATGCAAGTTGTTTGATTGGCTTCCCAAGATGATTACAATGAAGCAAATTAGATCAGACACATCATGAATTTGGGGTGGTGGGGGAATCCCTGATTTTCTCTGTTGCTCAATAGCTTTGCTCATTTCCAGTATGAGATTAAAACAGCTATACAGTTGGTGCTCTAATTGGCATTAGATCATTAAGGAAATAATTTAATTGCTGCCCCAATTGCATCCTTTAACCAATTCACAGCATGAAGGAGAAGGAATCATGGCCAGACTGCAGATGCTATTAGATAATTAACTTCCTGTCCCTTCCATTCAGTCATGTCCAATTTGCAGAGGCTGCCTGGGCAAGTCCCTTAAATATGCTTGGCAAGCTTTTTCAGAAGCTTGCCATTGCCTCCATCCTAGGGCTGAGAGAGAGGGAGTGGCCCAGGGGTGGGATACACTTACCTTCCCTACTGGTTCACAAATGTGAGTGCATGCACCTTATCTGTGCATGTGCATTGCCTTCTGAACATGCACAGTGCTTGTGCATTACCTTGGGGCAGATGGGCAGCTGATGCTACCTGTACCCCCGAACCGGAGAGAATGGCTGAATACCACCTCTGGACTGGCCCAACTTTAGCCAGCTGGCTTTCATACCTAACGTGGGACTAGAACTCACAGCTGCCCAGTTTCTAGCAAGATGCCTTAACCACTACACCAAATTGGCTCTCAGGCAATCTTTTATACCTACAGAAAAGCTTGTTCTTGCTTTTAAAAATAGTGTTTACTATTTTTAAATAGTAAAAATGAAAATTATATTAAATTATATTAAAATTAAAAATGAAAAATAGTAAAAATAAAAATTAAATGAACCCTGTAAGGGTTCATCCGCATCCCTCCCTTTCAAGAGGGAGCAGGCTATCCTAAACAGGGCGGCTGGGCGAGATTCTGCGGATGCAATAAGAGCGGAAAAATGCGCACATTTTGCCGCCCGTATCGCCACTAGATAAGTCCTAATAAAGACTCTTAATTGTGTTCGGTCAGATTCGGAGTTACTAGCCCTCCAACGTCACTCTAGGCATCTCTTTTGGTGCTTCATCTCCCAGAGTTCCTCGATGAACCAAGGAGCCCTCCTGGATCCACTGCTGTGGAGAGGCCGTAAAGGCACAATCCGGTTTAGAGCCTCCGCCGCCACTATATTCCAAGCAGTGACCAAGAACTCTGCCGGACTGTGGGCCAGAGAGTCAGGTATCTCACCAAGCACCATCTGAAATCCCATAGGGTCCATCAGGCACCTGGGGCAGAACCACCTAATCGGTTCCCCCTCCCTACAGTGGGGGATTGGTTTCCAAAAGTCGAGCCTCAGTAGGAAGTGATCTGACCATGACAAGGGCAAGATCTTGATGCCCTTCAAATCAAGATCACGTCTCCACTGCTCCGAGAGAAATATGAGGTCGAGCGTGTGCCCGCTGAATGAGTCGGACCCTGAATTACCTGGGTGAAGTCCATGGCTGTCATGGAAGCCATAACCTCCTGCGCTCCGTCAGAGCGATCACCGAGCGACGGCAGGTTGAAATCCCCCAGCACTACAAGCTTGGAGAACTCAACTGCCAGCTTGACTACTGACTCGAGGAGCACAGGCAGGGCTGTTGCAATGCTCTTGGGAGGTAGGTACATTAGCAACAAACCCATTTGACCCCCAAGGTCCAACTTCACCAGGAGGGACTCACACCTGACAATCTCCGGAGCAGGGATCCTACGAGGAACTAGGGACTTTCGGATGATGACTGCCACTCCCCCACCCCTTCTTTGGCTGATGTAGCACCTGAAACCCTTCTGGGAACATTTCAGTGAGGGGGACTCCTCCCTCATGGCCCAGCCAGGTCTCAGTAATACATGCCAGGTCTGCCCCCTTGTCTAATATTAGGTCCCGGACGAGGGGAGCTTTGTGAACCACAGACCTGGCATTTAGCAACAACAGCTTGAGACCAGGGCCCTGACAACTCTCGCCATCTGGTCCTGAAGTGGAGCTAACAGGGCCGGAAGGAGGGATCGCTGTGACGTAGCGAACCCTCCTTCCCCGGTAATGGCTAGCCCTATAGCTCCCGTCAAACCTGCCTCTCCCAACCATGACCAGAATGCGCCGGCCCATCCCCGTGCCCGTAGACCCCATTTCCCCCCCCCTTAGCCTCCGTTCTCTCCGGCAGGCCATTTATATCATTCATTCTAGGACGAGAAGTAGGCCTGGGCCCACTACCACTTCTGCTTCAGTACTCAGTGGAGGAGGCACCAGGCTGTACTCCCAGTCCTCTCATACATACCACAGTCGCTCACTCATACAGTCCCCACAAGAGTCAATTAAAAGTACAAAATACAATGGAATACAGTAGATAATATAAATTAAATAAAAGTGGGTACAAGCATCAGCAATCATACCATACACACCTACATCCATAAAAATTGCGGAGAACTTAGGCTCAGTCAGTAAATTTGCGCAATTATAAGATGGGAAACAATGATGGAAAAGGAGGGAGAGCTCCTCCACTCCTCTCCCTCCTATAAGTCCCGAAAAGAACCACAGAGGGCCAAGGCTCCAGAGTCCGTGATGAGTGGAATAGCTGCAGATGGAGGGGGGGCATAAGCACCAGATTGAGACAGGAGGCAAGTTCAAAGCCTCCCCCCCTCCAATTCTCGTTGTAGTCCAGAAGGAGAAAAACAGGGCCAGGACTGCAGATGACATAGCAGTCATGGGGTCCAGAGTAAGTGGAAGACAGCAAGGTCGATGGCTCCCCAGAAACAGTAGGGCTAGATCGTAACAGCTGGGCAGATGAAATGGCGGTCGCGGTGGCTGGGTTAGGTGGAAAAGCGACTGGCTCTTTCGGACAACAAGACCAGTCGCGGCGGCCGAAGCAGATAGAAAGCGGTGACTCGTTCCCCCGCAAACAGCAGAACTTGGTCGCAGCTCGTCCGTAGCGGCCAAAGTGGTAGAATGGTGGGCGGGTCATCCAGTGCGGATGAAGTAGCGGTAGAGTCCGCAAGCCCCTCGAAACTCCCCAAAGCTCCTCCAAGCAGCTGAGTCAGGTAAAGAGGCGGACGTAGCAATTGGAGTCGGAGCAGGAAGAATGGCGGCAGGGTCGAGGCTCCTCCGAATGGCAGAGCAGCTGAGCCATGGGGGTTGGGACAGATAGAGCAGATGAAGCAGCCCCACGGTGGTTGAGAAACACAGACCCATTCTTTCTCAACAGTAAAAGTTGGCCGCGGCAGCTGGAGTGGAGGAAATAGTGGGCGTGGTAACCAAGCAAACAAAGCAGCAGCAGCCAGCAAGCCCCCCCCCCCAAGGGTCCTCCAAACTCTTCCAAAGTGGCCAAGCCGGCGAGCGGCGAAGCGGCGGTCATGGCACTCAGGGCGGCGGTCGCAGCAAGGTCTGGGCTCCACAGAACAGCTGGGCCGCGGTGTCTTCCAAATATCTGAGCCGTGGCGTCCTCCGAACGGCGTTGGCGTCTTCCACAAACGGCAGCCTTGGAGAGCGATATCGCTCCCATTCACTGCCGCCACCAGTTCCCCTATAAATCACTCGTGCCTTGCCCTCTCTCCAGCTCAATTCCCGAGCTCGGTTTCACCTCTTCTCTAGTCGTTCTCTTGTATGGGGTCTGAGCGGTGAGCTCGGCAGACATGTTCCTCACACATGCGCATCTCAGCATTACTTGGAACTGCATCCCCCAGAATGCCACGCAACGCTCCTCTTCATGCACGCTCCTCCGCTTGCCTTGCACCGAGGCTCTGCCTTTGCCGTGGTGCATTCGGGGAGCCGTGGTTCATTCCCCCCCCCTGATTAAAATAGGTACATGGCAGAGTTACATAACAGGTGAATCAGACTGTGCTTCTTAATGTTCTAGTAAAGGATGTATTTAGGGATAGAATCAAGATCATGTGAAGTTCTAGTACTGTTTTACAAAGCCTTAGTAAGACCATACCTGGAATACAGCATCCAGTTTGGGTCACCACACCAAAACGTTTCCAAAACATTTTTTGGAAAAAGTGCAGAGAAGAATAAAAATATGATTAAGGGCCTGGAGACTAAAACATATGATGAACGGTTTGATGAATTGGATATGGCTAGTTTAGTGAAAAAAAGAACCAGGGAAGACATGATAGTAGCGTTTCAATATCTAAGGGGTTGCCAAAAAGAATGGGAGGGGTCAACCTATTTTCCAAAGCATACAAAGGCAGGACGAGAAACCAATCAAAGAGAGATCCACCTAGAACTAAGGAAAAATATCCTAACAGTGAGAACAATCAATCACTGGAACAACTTGCCTTTAGAAGTTGTGGGTTCTCCATCACTGGAGGCTTTTAAGAAGAGACTGGACAGCCAACTGTCTGAAATGGTATTGAGTCTCCGTTTGAGCAGGGTATTGGACTAGAAGACCTTCAAGGTCCCTTCCAGTCTGATATTATATTCTGTTATTCGAAAGACAATGGTACCTAAAAATCAGTGTCATACCCTTCCATTTTGGTTCTTAATGAAATGGGGTCCAGTTCATTCTATGTTCTATAGGGTGGGATTTTCAGCAATTTTACTTCGTGAGAAAGTAGAACATTTGGATGATAATATCATAAAAATGCTACCTAGAAATGAGTGAACAAAAGATGGCCCTGGATGGAACCAAAAGCCAGTGCAGAAGCAGCCCAATTCAACTAAAATTAAGGGTTCCGCTCGCACATATGTGCTACTTATTCCTGACTCTAGGGGCTGTTTCAAAGCCAAAGAGCCAGCGCTGTCCAAAGACATCTCCATGGTCATGTGGCTGACATGACTAAATACTGAATGTGCACAGAACACTATTACCTTCCCACCAAAGGTGGTTCCTATTTTTCTACTTGCATTTGTTTGCATGCTTTCAAACTTCTAGGTTGGCAGAAGACAAATAATGGGAGCTCAGTCCGCTGCACGGTGCTAGGGATTTGAACCGCTGAACTGTCAACCTTTCTGATTGACAAGGTCAGTGTCTTAGCCACTGAGCCACTGCGTCCCTCCAATTCAACTGCATCCATATTTATAACACCCTGGATTCTTTAACTATTTGGACAAATTTAACTTGGACTAAATTATTTTTTTCCCTCTTGAAAATTCATCTGCCCTCCTGGATAATGGAATTGTATGCCAACCGTTGCTGTGATTTTATCATATGCTATCATATTTACCCCTCACTTTCCCAAAGGGAAAAAGAAAAAGAAAAGCTTCCTTACAGAATCCTGTTTTATTTTAATTTGATGCCTTAAATTTCTTTTCTTATCTTTCTGTAATGCTATGAATCCAGGGAACTTGAGAATAGATATCTTGGAATGCATTTGTACTAGATGCCACAGGATATTCTTCTTCACTCCAAGGAGCAATCCCTCCCAACTGTAACTATGTGTTATTTTATTTGGCACTTGGTTTTACCCACATAAACCAATCCACAGCAGAGTTTTAACTTGTATATGATACTGCTCAGAAGGAAGATGATAAAATCTCCACTGTGAAAATCTTTGCCAGATAGAAGATAAATAGATTGATAGATGATAGATAGAAATTCAGCCTTTTGTTACTCCCAAGCACCGTTTTTTTTTTTTTAAATCAGCATTGTAAAATTGGAGTTGTAATTGAAGATTATAATGGGAGGGGAGGGAAAGGGAAGGGAAAAAATTGGTTTGGAAGATAAAAGGGGAAAAGATTGTGGCCTACATGTTTGATACTATTTCTTAGCATATATTTTAGCCATAACATATAGAATAGAATAACAGAGTTGGAAGAGACCTTGGAGGTCTTCTAGTCCACCCCCTGCTTAGGCAGGAAACCATACATCACTTCAGACCAATGGTTATACAACATCTTCATAAAAACTTCCAGTGTTGGAACATTCACAACTTCTGGAGGCAAATTGTTCCACTGTTTAATTGCTCTCACTGTCAGGAAATTTCTCCTCAGTTCTAAGTTGCTTCTTTCCTTGATTTGTTTCCACCCATTGCTTCTCAGTTCTTGTTGATATAAGGTTTATGATTCATGCTCCAAGCCTAGAATATACAGTGATAATTCCAAACAAGCAGATGTTTTTGGCCAGAAAATGACTAAACTGAGAAATTATGTCAAGATGACTGGATACTGTCAAAAAAGAACAGCTCCAATTAAAATGTACTTACAAATTAGCAGATTTAGCCAAATATGTCTCTTGCATATGGAGGCAGGATTTCGCATCTTGCTTGAGCTTAATTTAAAGTATTAGAACACTACATCCAATATGTTCTTCAACTTGAAAAGGGAAATTTTAAAAATAAATTATAGCATTGCACAAAACCTGGGGTAACTGTATAAGAGCATAAATAGCCAGGTTCTTCTTCTTATTGTTCTTTAGATTATATTTACAACTTCGTCTTTTTTTTTTAACATTCATAGGCTTCACTTCTATCCCTTAACACTATCATTCCAATCTATATATCTAAAATCCTCCTTCCAGGATTCCTTCTTTTCTGTTTGGAGCCAAATCATTTCATCTCTGTTATTTTTAATTCCATTCACTCTGCTGGAGGCTCCTTTGCGTAACCCATTTCATCTCATTCCAAGACAATGTTTTATTTCCATCAAAATTTGCCTGCATTTTCTCTCCCCTGTTAATCTTAACCAGTCCTTGCTCTCTTCGTCTACATTGTTTGCAACTATTCTGCATCTTCTATCTGTTGTATGTCTTTCTGCAGTATTTTTGCAGTAAAACTTCTCTTACATCCATTTTTTTCCCTCATTCGGAACCTCTTCCACCTCATCATTCTACCAAGCATCCTTTTTCATACATCTCACATTTTACACACATTTTTACAAATTCTGTAACAAAATTCTTTTCATTGTTCTTTTCAAGTAAGCTGTTGCCTTATCATATTTCCCTACAACCTTGTTCAGTTCATTTGGTTGAGAGATAAATCTGTCCGTCCTTCCTTCCTTCCTTCCTTCCTACTTTCCTTCCTTTCTTCCTCTCCCTCCCTCCCCCCTCTCTCTTTCTTTCTGACTCATACATTCTCTTCTTATTGACATTCTATTTTTGTTCTTAATACTTTCACTTCTTCCTTTTTCTCCCATATCCATTTTCCCACGATCCATATTAGCAGAAAATCTTCCGTCCTAGATTCTGAATGGATCATTGTTCTTGTTATCATTCACTAATTTTTCAATCTCTCCTAAAGCCAAAGAACAATGAAATTAATCATTGCTTTACTGTATGTGTATATATATGAATAGACTTGGGCTTAAACTATGCTTTCAAAACATGCCAATCTTTTTCTAAGTAGATATTTTCCACAGAGTCATCATTCTCATTCATTTCCGCATCTCCAGATGGTCCAATTACTTTTCTGGAACACAACATGAGCTTTTACTTTCTTATGCACTCACCTCAATGTACCGGATAACAATTCATTCACACACACACACACACACACACACACACACACACCATGGATAATAATGTACCAGATAACAATTCATGTTTGTGTGTCCTATATATTAATTCTTCATTTTACAGTTAAACTTACATGTTCATTTCCTCATCTATCATCAATCAAATGCATTCCACAAGATTTTTATTCTGTTTTATTTTAATATATCTGTTCCTAATTATTTTTTAGATCTTATGATATTGTTTTTCTAATATATACATAGATGGAGAAATATATAATGGTTATACTATGAGATATTTTATTGTATCTGGTCTTAGGGTGGTAATAAATTGATTGATACTCCACAAGATTAAACTACCTTCATTCAAATTTATTATACCTCTCCATTTTTTCTTAGTGTAACAGAAACAACATATATATATATATATAATCCTCGACATGACCACAATTGAGACCAAAAGTAAGACACTTGTTAAATGTGTTTTGCCCCATTTTATGACCTTTCTTGTCATAGTTGTTAAGTGAATCACTACAGTTGTTAAGTTAATAACATGGCTTCCCCACTGACTTTGCTTGTCAGAAGGTCGCAAAAGGTAACCGCAGGCCATTGCAACCGTCAGACATATGAGGCAGTTGCCAAGCATCTGAATTTTGATCATGTGACCATGAAGATGCTGCAATGGTTGTACATGTTGTACATGTCAAAAATGGTCATAAGTCACTTTTTTCAGTGACATTATAATTTTGAACAGTCACTAAATGAACTTTTGTAAATTGAAGTCTACCAGTTCATCAAGACTTGTAGGACCATATGCTTCCCCATCCTTGCCATAGAATGTATATGGCCAGGTAAAAACATAAATAAAATAAAATAAAATAATATTTTTTAAAAATATCAGAGGTATATAATCATACTTGAAATTTAAAGGTATAATTTATTCTTCTGGTCATTATCCAACTGAGGGTATATAAAAGTAAATAGTCATAAAACAAGCAATATTTCTTACTCCTAAAAAGTTTCACAAATATATTTAATATATTAAATTCAATATATTCCTGCACATGGTTTTTTTTTATAGTACAGGCATTGTCATGAATTGTGGAACAGATCAATTAAAAATATATCAACAAGTGAGTGCATTCTGGTTTATAGTTAGACGTGGTATGAATACGTTTATATAAAATTCAGCCCAAGTGAACTTACACTATCCCTTTGAACACTTATGAGGAACGGGGAAAGGGTGTCAAGAAGAGAGAGAAGTAGTAACTATCTAGAGTACATAAAGATAATTGGGAAAGTACAGGAAGGCAAGGTTCAATAACCTAAAGTCATCTACAGGGATCCAGGAACAATAGCAGCCTTCCAAGTAGAATTTATGTAAAATATTTATTGCATCCATATGCATTTTTATCGCTATAAGATTCATAATTAAATTATCTATTATATAAATGTAATTGCAGATTGGAGTTGAAACCTGCCTGATCTTACTGCAAAATGAAAGATAGTTTGGTGTAGTGGTTAAGGCACCAGGCTAGAAACCACGAGACTGTGAGTTCTAGTTATGAACTAGAACTAAAACTAGAACTTAGTTATGAAAGCCAACGGGCTGATTGTGAGCCAGCCAGTCTCTCAACCCAACCCACTTCACTGTTGTTGTTGTTGTTGTTGTTGTTGTTGTTGTTGTTGTTATAGAGAAAATGGGAAAAGGAAGGAACATTTAGACTGTTGGTTTGAGCTCCCAGCTTGACAATTTGGTTGCAAACGTTTTGAATTGTACTCGTCTGTTAGGAATGTTCACACCTTGAGTTATTTACAAAAATAATAAAAGTGGCATAAAATATTTAAAATTAATAAATATTAATTTGAAAGCATGCTGGAGAGAGAGGGAGGGAGGGAGGGAGAGAGAGAGAGAGCAACCCTGCTGTGTATTCGCAAATTAAATGTAGCTCAGATGCTATGTTCACAGCCTCTAAATTCAGCAAACGTTGACTTCAAAAACACATGTGCAATTTTGTGTGCAGTATGAATCTATTGAGAGTACTTTATCACACATTCTTGATACAAATTCTTGGTTCAGGGAATTCAGTAAAGAGCAGGACCCTTTTTAGCATTTTTATGTTCCTTATTCCACATCATCAAAATATTTTTTTAAAAAGTATAGGTCATGTATGGGTCACTGCAACAAGAGGAGAATTCTGCAGTTATGCTGAATATTTGTCCTGAGATCATTATTATAGTAAACAGAGTGTAAAAACTTGAGCTGCCAAAGGGCGTCATTCCTTTCCTACTCGATAGACAATTAATTCTTGCTGGTTAATGTGATTTGTCTTTCAAAGCCATTTCTCTGGAAATCTGTTTGCATCTGTTTTTTTTTTTTTTAAACACATTTGCAGTTATTGACAAAAGTGGTCAGTGGGCAAAAGCAGCTGGTCTCTACAATAACCAAACTGAATATGTCCTTTGAAATCTGGCTTCTAATATTTATCACTCAAAGCTTGGCTCTTCTGTACAAACATGAGATTGTGTAGTAGAATGGTTCCCGCTAGGTCAGAATGTTGGAGGAACTGGGTGTTTGAATGACTAAATCGCCTTCCTCCCATCTGTCTCAGCCAAAACAAAACAATAAAATTAATAAAAATTGCAGTGAACTTCTCAAATATTTTATGTTTCTGTGTCAAGTAATGACTTTTATGCAGAAGTAAATTGATTCATGCCACCACCACCACCACCCGCCTGAAAGGCGAAATTGCACACTGCAGTGGAATCTAATATTTGAGGGGTGGTTGGTGCTTTCTGAGCTTGGTTGTTTTTTGCAGACATTTCATTGCCCAAACTAGGTAACATCATCAGTGCTAGTAAAGAGTGGGGTTTGCTCTCCATATTAACACTGATGATTTATAGGTATATTTGCTGTTTTTTTACAGCAGTGACACAATGCGTAAAATACATCACCATATTTTACCCATCTTTTCCAGCTCTAGCCCAAAACAAGGCATAGTTAGCAACACTATTTCCTATAGCTTTTAAAATATATGCATCTTAAACATAAAATCCTTCTTTCTGATGAAATAGAAAAAAGACTTATAAAAAAGGAGAATATGAAACAACAGGGGCAGTACAAAATTTCAGAAGGAATTTGCAATGATGAAGCTCAAAATGTTCAAAATATTCAAAACATTTCTGCATATTGAGCTGCTGATGGTCTACCCCCTGGGTGTCAAATTTGCAACATCACATTGTCATCATGTGATGTATCTCCTTCACTAAACTGGGGGTGGGCATGGCCAGCACGATGCATCTGGCCTGTGGGCCGCGGGTTTGATACCCCTATGAGTCTACCTCTTCTATGCAGCAATGTATCTGCAGTTTCACTTCACCTGAGCCAAAGGGAGTCTCTGTCTGTACTGAAATCACTTTTAGAGAAATAAGAGAGACCATATTTCCTCTATAACATGAAGTGCATCCCGTAAAAAGAAAAAGCATATATTGTTCTCAGGAAATCAGAGAAGCCTTCCTCATTAATGAAATCTAGGAAATCTCCATGACGTTTTCCAGATATGTTGGCATTCAACTTCTTCAACAGCTATACTTTTATGCACTTTTTGTACAGATTTTAGGGCTGACTGATGATGTTAGGAAAAATTTATGGGTTTCTTTTTGTAAGGATTTAGTCAAGAGCAGAACAGAAATTGGAGATCTGGCTTTTAGAAGTCATTTGCAATCAATTTGAAGATGACCCCCTTGCAAATTCTAAAGTTTGTCAGAAGTTTTATGTCTTGAAGTTCTCAATGTAATATTTGAATAAAAGAAGGTTAATAACTTCATTTTAATCCATGGCTCCTAAAAGTTATTAGAGGTCATTTTAAGTTACCTCCAATAATTAAAGAAATTTCTTTCCAGAATAACAGAGTTGGAAGGGACCATGGAGATCTTCTAGTCCTGAGGTGTCAAATTGGCAGCCCGGGGGCCAGATGTGTCATACAAAGGTTACATCCACCCCAGCTCTGTGAAGGGGAAAAATGTCATGATACGTCATGTGACAGCAAAGTGAGGCCATGAGTTTGACACCCGTGTTCTAGTCCAACCCCCTGCTCAGGCAGGGAACCCTAAACATGGTTGTCCAGTATCTTCTTAAAAACCTCCAGTGTTGGAGTATCCACAACTTCTGAAGGCAAGTTGTTTCATCTAGCCCAGCCTAATAACAATCAGAGAAACTGAAGAAGTATAAGCAGAAAGGGAATGTTGGAATAGCTCATTGCTGTAGGTGAAATTTTAACCTTTGCGAGACACCTGGACTTAAAGATAAAGATGAATTTGGTGCTTCCTGTACATACAGAGGCCACAGCTAAGCTAGTCTTGGTTTTTGACACCAATCCTAAACATAAGACAATACTAATAGCCAATTAGAAAATCTCCTTTGTGGCCTCCATTTAAATCATTTAGTCCTAAAATCATATATTCAGGAAACTGATATTTTATTATTATTTGATCTATAGGTGCTCCATCTGCAATTTGTTGTTTGAAAATGGCAGCAAATTTACAAATATGCAGCTTTCCCTTGATATTATGCTAAGGAAATTTCTGACAATGTTATTTATTTATTTATTTATTTATTTATTTATTTATTTATTTATTTATTTATTTATTTATTTATTTATTTATGAATGAATAAAGGTTCCCTATGCGGCAACAGCAATAGTGAAACAGCCTTCAAATTGTTTTATTTTGTTTTGTTTTTAATAATTGAGAGGTTACTTGGAAGACAAATTCCATACTTACACTGGGATCATTTCAGAATCTTTTGAATCATATGGAATACATAGCAGCAAAGTCCCAGAAAAGTAAAAATGCTAATGCAATAATCCCCTGAACTCTTTCTCCTGACAGAAAGAATGAAGAAAAAAATTGAAGCAAAAACTCTAGTGACAAAGCTAGTAGGGCTATTCCAAGTGTTACATGCACAGTCAGATCAGATTAATATTGCACAAGCTGACACACTGTTTTATATGTCAGCAACATTAAAAAAAGAGGAAAAAGAGACTTTCATTATAAGTAATAATTCCCTTGGCAGAGAAAAGGTTACCCCACACACCACTTCCTTCTCTTTTGAAAGTTCAATTGGAGAAATAAATTAAGGTTAGAGAAACCACATTTGACTAGTCTCTAGAATTCTGACTCACAAATTATTACCTTTGCTCTCTTGTCATTATGCTTGGCCAAAATTCAGACAAGAGGCCAGATGAGTTTAATGCAGTTTTAGTTCAATTTAGGAGAGGGGGAGGGCAGTGAAGCCATTTAAAAAAAAATCTGCAGATGCAGAATGGGAAATCCAGCTCTTAATGCTATAAGCCTTAAGGTGGCAAAACGCCTAACAACATGAGAGTTTCTCAGTCCATCTCCTTGAAGGTTTTGTTTATGTAGCAATAGCAATATCACTTAGATTTATATGTTGCTCCATAGTGCTTTACAACACTTCACTGGCAGTTTACAATGTCAGCATTATTTGTATATTGGCCCCAACAATTTGGATCCTCATTTGAGTTTAGAATGATGGAGGGCTGAGACAACTTTGAGCCAGTCAGGATCAAACTCCAGGAATTGGGCAGAGTTAGCCTGCAATACTGCATTCTAACCACTGCGACACCATGGCCCAAGTTAGAGCTTTTCCTTGCACTTTTTTCCCCAAGTGGTAATTCTACAGAATATCTGGGTGACCATTGTAATATCTGAACAATCTACCTTTATTGATGAAAATTGCAGGCTGCCCGAATACAGTTTTATCCTCAAGCTAACTCGTGCCAGCTGAATATTTCAGCTTCCCCAAAGTTACTGAATATATGTCATAGATGAACAATTATTCTGTTATCAGAGGATTAAGCTGGTAATATTCTGCTCAAAGAATCACAGAGTGTTGACTTCCATTGCTGAAGAAATCCTGGTAGTCCATGGTCTTTGTCCTGAAATTAAAAATAAATAAAGAATCTGTTGCCATCAAATATTGTAGAACTATAATTATGATATTCTTTACCATTTACTATCCTGGTACAGACTGTTAGGAGTTCTATTTCAACATGATCTGAACATTGTCAACATTTGAGATGTGAGGAATGTGATCACTTTTTTTTTATGAAAGACATCAGTGGACAGAGTTATAATGTGTAAAGTAGACAAAACATTTTCACACACAATGTATCTTGCATTTTTGTTGGGGGATTTTTCCCCTGCCTATATCGCAAAAAGGAAATAACAAATGTATTAAGCTTGTTTTAGGTCTTATCCAGAGGTGGTATTCAGCAGGTTCTGACCAGTTCTGGAGAACCGCCTAAATACCACCTATGACTGGCTATTGACTCCCCCATCTATTCTCTGCCTCCTGAGTTCCAGCTGATTGGGAGGGAATGGAGATTTTACAGTAACCTTCCCGTGGAGTGGGAATGGAGATTTTACTGAATCCTTCCCCTGCTACACCCACCAAGCTACTCCCACCAAGCCACACCCACAGAACCGATAGTAAAAAAAAATTGAATCCCACCACTGGTCTTACCTTCTAGTTGTACTTCATGGTACTGATTTTTGATCATTGTGATTGAAAAACAGTTATAGAAAAGGAGTTGGCGATCAGAAAGTATACTGAGACCTCAAGTTCTTCTTTGTTCTTCTAAAGATTATTATTATCAAAGATTGTGTACAGGTATTTCATCAAATCTGCCCTTTGAGTTTCTTCATACTTATTCATAGTACTTTTATAGGTAGTCCTAATTTATGACCACAACTGAGCCCAACATTTATTTGTCAGTTTTCATTTACTTGATTAGTTTTTGGAGAGTTGGCTTGTTTTCAGGGTTCCGACCGATGCCCTAGTTAAATCATGATCCTCAAGTCAGGCTTCAAAAGAAATCTAGTTATTTATTAGAAGCTTCATGTTGGCACGATCCAAGTGAAGCCAACTCTGATGTCACGTCTTGGCTTTGACCCTGTTTCCCTCTCCCCCCCCCCAAGGTGTGTCATTAGTCACATTTCCCAATGAAGCAATTCTGCAGGTTGTAGAAGTCGCTCCCTCCAGCCACTGTGGGGCCCCCTGGAGATGACCTTGATGTTTCCGCTATAATGTGCTTTATTTTGACTGAAATGCAATTTCCTTGATGCAGCTGCAAGGCTCAGTTTTCCCATCTAGCCTATGGCAACTTGAGAGCAGGTCAGGAATACTTCATGAGTTGACATTATGTTGCTAAGTGAGAAACATATTAAGTCAGTTTTGCCTCATTTTATGACTGTTCTTGCCATATTTGTTAAGTCAATCACTGCAGTTGTTAAACTAGTAACATACTTGTGAAGTGAATCTGGTTTCCCTATTGACTTTGCTTGTCAGAAAGTCAAAAAAGGGGATCACACGACCCAGGGACACTGCAACCGTCATAAATACATGCCAGTTGCCCAGCGCCCAAATGTAAATCATGTGACCACGGGGATGCTGCAATGGTCATAAGTGTGAAAAATGGTCATAAGTCCCTTTTTCAATGCTGTTGTAATTTTGAATGGTCACTAAGTGAACTGTTGTAAGTCGAGGACTATCTGTATATCCTTCTTTCTTCGTTTTCATACGACCGCAATCCCCAAGCCTTATTTTCTATGTTATTATGTCCAAGAAGGTTATTTTTTTTCCTCTTTCTTGGGCTTTCACCCTATTGCTAAAAAAAATAATGGAATGGTACAACCCTTTCAACAGGAGGAAGTAACAGGAGAACTACAAGTATTGACCTAGTTGTAACTTTCTGAGGGAAAAAAAAATCCTGTAGCCTTTCTCTGTCTTATCACATAGGCAAACTAAAGTTCATTATCACCTCTTATTCAAAGCATAGTTGACTCAGAACAGTTAAATAAGAACCTCAGCTGCCTAAGCACTGTTATCCCAAATCAGATCAGAGCACATGGCACTTGGTCACGTAGAAGTACGCCAACCCTTTGCTCATCAGAACTTGTGGTTTCAGAAAATGTTATTTCCATTTGCTTTGAACTGACCTCCCCCATCTCTCTCTCTCTCTCTCTCTCTCTCTCTCTCTCTCTCTCTCTCTCTCTCTCTCTCTCTCTCTCTCTCTCTCTCTCTCTCTCTCTCTCTCTCTCTCTCTTTTAATTAAACCCAACCTACAATCTCAAGATAAGGCTTCTTCTTTCCAGCTTATTGCATTTCATTACAATGGAATATTAAATATTTTGTAAACAAAAAAATATGGAGGTGAGGATAACATGTCTGAATGCTTGTCAGCCTGGAGAAATGAGTTATAGTTAAAGTTAGGTTGATAATAGTTCTGTCTTTCAGAAGAATGGATAGATAGATGTTTATAAATGTTCTCCAATGTACTAGTAAGAGGGGAATGGTTTGTTTTACATATTGCATGAGGCTAGAGCTAATTTGAACTCTAGTTTTTGAACTAGCAATAGTGACTTAAGGCAGTGGTAGCGGCTTCGTAACAAGACCAATTGTTACATTCTCTGGAATTCAGTAAGCTGGTTGAGAGCAGAGCTGAGCTACAATGCTTATAGGCCTAATCAGCTGTTCAGCAATTGGTAATAAAGCAAGGCAGTATCAGTGGAATTGGCATAACCAAGTATTAAACATTTAACAATATATTACTGGACTAATGTCACACACAACATTAAGCCATAGCCATAATTTACAACTCACAGTGATTGAATTCATTCATCACATTAAGCGACACCCAATCAAGCTAGAATAGAATTGAATTGAATAGAATAGAATTCTTTATTTGCCAAGTTTGATTGGACAGGAATTTGTCTTTGATGCATATGCTCTCAGTATACATAAAAAGACAAGATACATTCATCAAGAATCATAATGTAGAACACTTAATGATAGTCATAGGGTACAAATAAGCAATGAAGAAAAAGCTACAAGCTGATGCTTTGCATAATATGTGAATCCAAAGAGAGAGATAATTTTTATAGCATCAAAAACATTTCATAACAGTCTGGTATAGATTTCAGAAAGATGTGAATACTGTTGTCTTGATGTGTGTGTGTTTGTGTGTGTGTATACATACATACATACATACATACATACATACATACATACATACATACATACATACATACATACGAGTGGTGGGTTGCAGGTGGTACACCCTGGTACAGGCATACTGGAGGCAGCCCGGAGCACCAGATCCCATTCGGTACGGTGCTCTGAGGGCCCACCCACCTGCCCAAGCTCCTTACTGGTCTTTTAAGTCTTCTGTGCTTCTGTGCACAGCGTGTACAGTGTTTGTGCGACGGTCCACTGAGCAGCTAGAGCGTCGGGGAGGCGCTAAGACACATGCGCATGCTGCATACGTGTGCATGCGGACTGCACGCATCCATTTGGACGCCATCGGGCCCATTCCAACTGGTACGATCCAGAACCCACCACTGATACATACATACATACATACATACATACATACATACATACATACATACATACATACATAACACTTTAGCACAATAGTGACATTTCTGTTGTATTTCTGTTTGAATTACGGCATAAATTACATTTTTGATGAATGACTAAAGTGTTTTAAAAATAAGTTGAATGTCTTAAATATTAAAGAAACAAACCCACATATGCATTTTTTTCTCTTGAAGGAGTTGGCATTGCAATAGGCTGCAGTTTCATCTTTGAATTGGCTCATTTGAAAATCCAGAATAACTGGGTAACATCGTATTGCTTAAAATTCAGCAAAGGAGCATTGAGCAAAAATGTTCATTAAATCCTCCTCTCACTTAACCAATTCCCATTGGCCTGTGGCTTAGAGCTTTTCCACTGTCTGATCATGTCTAATGCCAAGTATCTTTATTTATTAGGCATTTATCATTGAGACAAGTCTTGGAAAGCGCTAGTGACATAAACATTTTTCATATTTTGTAATAATAAACTGAAAAGTATCAATCTGGACATAAGATAAATATTTTAGAAGGATCTCAGCTGAGCTTCTAACAAGACCTTTGTGTTTAACAAAAATGTTATTGAATGACACCATGTGTTCACTTTCAACTATTGACATGAGTTGATTTTCTTTTCTATAAATCAAAATCTAGAACTTTCTGTGTAAAAGTATGCACACTGTTTTGCCAATGATAATTCAGTGAAAATGTAGAGATGATGCTACTGAGAATTGTGGCTGAACAATAACTTTATTTTTGAAAATAGTACAATTGAAAAACAAAACAAAACCACAATACAATGCAATGCAATACAAAAGGAAAAATGTTAGAAATAATTTTTGTTGAACTCCTAGTGAAGGAGAACTTGACACTTCATATGGCTGCCTACTTTATTGGGTGACAGCCCGCATAGTGAAAAAGTTTTTCCTAATATCTAGCCTCAGTCTGCTTCCTTATAGTTTTAATATCTTGATTGACCCTGCTATCTGGGGCAATAGAGAAGACCCTGACTCTGTCCTTTATGTGACAATATTTCAGAATAAGCAAACTTTTAGGATAGCACTGTCACAAAATTATTCCACTCGATGAGCTGTCTATTCACACTCTTTCCACCACAGTAGTAATCATCAATCCCAAACACCTATTTTCAAACGTAAATTAAAACTTGCATAATATATAGACAAAAGAGTCAAATACTGGAGCATAAGCATACAAAAGATATTGTGATTGTTTGCTTTCAGCTCCAGATGAATTTAGCCTTTTCTCAATGAAATCCCTTGGTTATCTTCGGCACATTGCTGTGCTGAAGGAATATGTTAATAAACAATTTCAAACTGTTGTCAAGAGGACAATAGCTCTGGGTAAGAATAATATGGATGAATTACATTTTAAGTGTCCCCATGAACCACGAGGATCTTGAATGAATGATAATACAAGCTATTTACTTCCTCAAGGAGACAAAACTTTGTCCATTTTGTTTTAATGTGGGGTCACACTGCTCAAATATAACTCCAATTCTACAAGCCAGTTGTACAATTATATAAAGGATAATACAGTACCTGAACAATGTAACAGGAGCAGCCAAGAGGTATTCATTAGCCTGAAGCCTGCCTCTTAATGTGTGTGTTAATTGTAGATGTGCATGCTTATTCTGGAAGCAACCTTATTCTTCCTCCTTTTGGGCTAAGACCAACAACCTTATTTAAAGTTATTGCCATCAGGGGACATAGCTGCAATCTTCCCCATCTGCGTTTTATAAGCCAATCAGTGGAGGAAGTGCCCTAAAATATGCAGGGAGCTGATGAAACAATCACATTAGGTATCACTTAATTGTGTCTTGAATGAGTACTTGCCATAGATTCTTTGAGAAAAGAGCAAATGAGACTCTTTTCACAATGTTCGCTTTCCTCCCCATCCCCTACCTCTCTGAGCATAGGTAAAACTAAAGTACTCTTGTATTATATTATAATAAATTAGAAAGAGAACAGAAAGTCTGTAACTAGGCAAATTCTAGCATACATGCACAGCCCAAAGCTTGACTGATCCAGTTACATGTTTAGAAATTTCTGGCACATCTCACTGATATACTAATCTCCGTCAATAGTCTGGCAGGTTCTATGCTTGCACATGTGTGCATCTACTCAGTACAGTGTGTACTGCACATATCTCATTGAAATACATATTGTTGTGGTCAGAACCTGGCTCATCTAGAATAACTGAATCACTTGGAAGATACACCATGATGTTATTAGTATACAAACATTAAAATGCTGTACACTGAGCTCTCAGAAAAACATTGATAGCCTTTCTGAGCAGCCCTGAGCAAAACCAAAAACAGTGGTATGCCATATTGCAAAGGCATATTGTAAAATTGTGGGATCCTTGGTGCTCTCTGAGCTTGGTTGTTTTCTTGTAGCTGTTTATCAAACTAGGTTACATCATCACTGCTCTTGGTTTTTAAAATGGATGTCCTTTCTTCCCAGTCAAAATGCTCCAAAAGAGTCCCCAGTAGGACAGAATGTCACAACACCCAAAGTTGCAAAAGGCTGGACCAAATCTGTCACTAGGTCACAAGAGTTACATAGGTAAATACTATTGGAGATATTGTGAATGAATTTATCCCCGCCAGAAAACACATCTAATTTAAAAACGTATCTCGTTCCTGTTGGACTATTAGCAATGCATTCTGGATGGGGCTGCCCCTGAAGACTCTTGTTGTTTAGTCCTAAGTCATGTCTGCCTCTTCATGACCCCATGGACCATAGCACATCAAGTTCCTCTGTCCTCCGCTGTCTCTGTGGCTCTTCCCAAACTCATGCCCACCGCATCAATGACACTATCTAATCATCTCATCCTCTGTCATCTCCTTCTCCTTTTGCCTTCATCGTCTTTCCCAACATCAGGGGCTTTTTCAATAAGTCCTCTCTTCTCATTAGTTGACCAAAATATTTGAGTTTCAGCATCGGTATCTGCCCTTCCAAAAAATAGTCAGGTTGATTTCCTTTAGGATGGACTAATTTGATCTCCTTGCAGTCCAAGGGACTCCCAAGAGTCTTCTCCAACACCATAATTCTAAAAGACACTGAAGACCATTGAGAAGTTCATCTGGAATGCAACAGCTCACACAAGGCTGGACACCCCTCAATTTGCCTATGTTATATCATTGCTGGCTCCCTGTTTCTTTCTGGGTGCAATTCAAGGAGCTGGTTATCATTTTTAAAGCTGTATATGATTCAGGGACAGGTTATTTGTGGGATTGCCTCTCCATGGTAGATTTCTTCCTTCAGCAAGCCATTCTTGCTGTGTCTCTAGTTTATGTCTTTTGTTCAGATGTCTCAGGCTGCCATGTGTAATCAGAGCTTTCTTATTATAACCATCTTTTAAATTGAAAGTGTTTGAAAGGTGAAATTGTTAGACTTATCCTGGCTTTGAGGAAGTTCAAAAATTATTTTTTTAAGAAGCTTTATCTAAATGAAATTGGAATCCTTCCAAGTTATTCTCCCAAACAATGCACATTTTCTTCCAAAGTGACCAGAACTAAGTGTAGATCTTTGCCGACGTATCAAAATTTATTCAATATGTGACTAAAATCAAAAATAAAATTCAGCTTCATTCATAAGGAAAACAAATGTTTTTCTCTGGCATATTAAAGTGAAACATCATGCTTGTATGATTTATCACTCATTGAATGTAATGCTACAGTTTAGCCTGAAAACCTCAAGAACCGTAACTTCTTATCATTTGGTACCATATATATATATATATATATTCCAACCACCGATTAGATGTGTGTGTGTGTGTGTGTGTGTGTGTGTATACATATACATACAGTATATAATTAGAGAAAGAGGTGGCTAGGTAGCTTTCAAACAAGCTACTTATTTGGAAGAAGAAATGTTTCTAGCAAATAAACAGTGCTGTGGAAGCCTTCAGTAAGTTGCTCTTAGTGCTGGATCATAAACTTGTTATATAAAATGTGATCAAATTCAACTACTTCTACATTCAACATAAATAAGAAAACAATTATAGTTATGCTAAACCCTTTATGTTTTGCTTTGGAAATGATAAAACAATGAAAAGTATAAAATTAAACATTAAATATACTTTTTTTACAAAGATTAAATAATTTTCTACTGTATGTAAGCTATTATATCACAACTTCTCTCTGAGTCTGCATACAAATTTAAGAAATAATGTAAGATCAAAAATAAAAACACTTGCTAACTAAATAATTAAGTTACTAGACATCCACCCAATTGTATAGCCAAGCTTTCCAAGAAGATTTGCAGGAACCCTTTCTAAATTTGTAATGTTCAAGTTTAGAATTAATTACACCACAGACACTCCAGCCCACATTTAATTATATCAATCCTGAGACTAACTACACCTAATTCATCCACAACTGATATTTACAGAGCATTCTTTACTTAATAATGCATCCATAGTGTACTATGTAGAAGTTTTACTAATGGAAAAGACAAATTTAGACTTTCCTGTAAACTAAGTATATGCCAGGCCGTATACTAAAATATGTAATATATTTATGGCTTCAATTTTCCAAAATGATAAAGTGTATATTTTCATGACTTCAAATTATTTTAGGGACCTTATCTTCCCAATTATTTCCACTCAAACCATCAAGTCTGGAAGAAAAGATCTGCTCCAGGTCAAGTCGGCGAAGAAATTATGTTTGGTGGGACCAATAAGATGGAACCTCTTGTGGCATGGCACCCACACTGTGGAACATCATCCCTGGTGAGACTGCATCAGTGGTGGGATTCACATTGTTTTACTACAGGTTCTGTGGGCATGGCTTGGTGGCTGTGGCTCGGTGGGTGTGCCAGAGGACGGATACTGTAAAATCTCCATTCTCTCCCCACTCCAGGGGAAGGTTACTGCAAAATCTCAATTTCCTCCCCATCAGCTTGGACTCGGAAGGCAGAGAATAGATGGGGGCGGGGCAAGTCAGAGGTGGTATTTACCAGTTCTCCGAACTCCTCAAAATTTCTGCTACCAGTTCTCCAGATCTGCTGAATACCACCTCTGGACTGCATCCATTCCTGACATCCTTCTGGAATTCTCTTAAAGCCTAGTTCTGTCAACAGGCTTGGAGATCTCACATAAATCAAATTTAATGTGATGTCTACATTGTATGTAACATCTATGCACTCCCTACTCTTTTTCATTTTTTAAAATAATAACACTATTTATGTTTTAATTTTAGAATATTTTTATAACTATTGAGTTTTTTTAATGATTTTATTGTACCTCACTCAAAGTCAAGTTTCTATGAAGTGGACAAAATATAAATATGATCAATCAATTGTTTCTTTCTCCAAAGAAGCGAGTAGTGCAGCTAGTGAAATTTTGGCATGTACATTCATGGTCTTACATGGCATAACCCAGAAGTCATTTCATCAATATTTCCTAACTGTATTTCACTCAGCATGCTGCATAGTAGTGAAGCAGACTTTGGAGAGAAGAAGTGAGATTGTGCTTTCATTTCTGTGTTTCTTAAGGCTGGTTAAATGAAAGACAAGGAATGGAGGATGACTCTGGTAAAACTACAGGCAAGTACAAAGAGTTTGGGGGTCAGAAGAAGGGCTGAAAAAAAAGCACCATAGCCTTCCTATATCAAGATGATAGATTGCAAATAAATTTGGTTTGAATTAAACCAAAATTGTTTCTCACACTTTCTCATCATTCTCCTGGCTAAGTGAAGTTTCCTCCAAATTTTAACTCAATAAAAAATAAGCCCAGGTTTTTATTTCTCCAAAGGAGAATGAATCAGAGGTGGCATTCTATTGGTTCGGACCAGTTCACCCAAACCGGTAGCGGAAACTGTGGGTGGCTCCGCCCACTCACCCCATCTCTAAGGCATCCCATTTAGGACTTTTTTTTTCCAAAAGCGCATGCACAGAAGGGTGTGCACACACGCTCACATTTGTGAAACAGTAGGGAAGGTAAGTCAATACCATCCCTGGAATGCATACATGCTCATATATAGCTGTTAAAAACGAGGAGATCTCAAATGTACATGAACATCAATCAGAGTATGCACATGGTCAGAGAAACCAAGTGGCTTAACTGACCCATCATTTTAATGTTTCCAGTTTCAACCTAGATTTTGTATAGGTTTTTTTCCTCGCCCCCCCAAAAAAGCTCATTTGGGTGATGGTTTTAGCTAAATTAATATTTTGAAGTAATGCAAGCCATATGGATTTGTAACTTCCATCGGTAAAAATAGCCAGGATGGGGCATGTGGTCAAAAAAGGGAGCGTGGAGCGGGGGGAAGAATCACAGTTGGCTTTTGGTTGTTTTTTTTTTAGAAAGGGGCTTTAAGAAATTTGGAGCTTGGAAAAAATAAAATTAGATAGAAGTTACATCTTGCTATTACAAAGAGGCATTCTGGAGACAGTCAAACATGAGGCAGGAAATGCAGTACCTAACTGCATTTTCCCCATCATAAAATTGAGTGATGAGATAGCATCATGCAAGTTCTAAAGAGTGCTCCAACAAGCTTTATTCAGACCACTGATCAACCTTCACAAATTGTGTGAATTGAATAAGTGCCCAAGTGCTTTAAAGAATTCACTGTTTTTACTTCTTTCTACTTACGGACAATGAATCCTGGTTAGATGTGATTTACACCAGTGACGTGCGGTGAGGTTGATACCTGGTGAGGCTCAGCAGGGCAGCGGTCGGCCTCGGGGGGGGGGGAATTTGCATCGCGGGAGCAACCAAGCGCCCGGGTCTGCAGCAAAGGCGCTTGGTGGCTCCCGCGATGCAAAGTGCCCCGCTGCCCCCCCCAGCTGTCCCAGCCTGCGTCCGCTGCTTCTCCAAGCTCTGCCGCTGGAAGTCCCGGATCGCCTCTGGGGGAAGGCTGAGTGAAAAATGGAGCGAAGCTTCTCTGCGGCCTCCCGGCGCTGCCCAGAGGCTCTTGCAGGAGCACGTGTCAGCGGCCGGCAGCCTGGAGTGGCCCCGGTTGTGAGACAAGGGAGCACTTAAAGCAGCCACTGCCGCTGCCGCCACCACCACCCCGCCGGGCGAAGGAGGGGTGGTGACGGCGGCGGCAGCGGCTGCTTTAAGTGCTCCCTTGTCTCACAGCCAGGGCTGCTCCAGGCCGCCGGCCGCTGACACATGCTCCTGCAAGAGCCTCTGGGCAGCGTCGGGAGGCCACAGAGAAGCTTCGCTCCGCTTCTCACCCAGCCTTCCCCCAGAGGCGATTCGGGACTTCCAGCCGCGGAGCCTGGAGAAGCAGGCCGGAGCAGCGGGCGGCAGCATCGGGGATAGTGGGGCACTTACTTTGCATCGCGGGAGCCGCCAAGCGCCCAGGTCTGCAGCAAAGAGGCAGCCTCCTCCTTCTCGCCCACTCCTCTCTCCTCTGAAGCACGCCCCGCCCAATGTAAGCGTGCTCAAGAAGACACGATTGGCTGCTTCCAAATCAGGAGGCGGGAGAATTAGTGCCTCTTTTCCATCTGAACTTCTTTGCCTTTTAACTCTTTATTAACTTTTAGAAGGCGAAAAATTCCTTATGGAAAAGAGGCCCCGAGTTCTCTCGCCTCCTGCTTTGGTTAACACTAAGCAGACACCAAGCCACTGTGACCTGGAATCTGGTAGCAACTATCTTGGCTTTAATTATTTAAAAAAAATATTTAAATTTCTTTCTTTTTCCTGAGGAGACTGGTGAGGCTCTGCCTCCCTTGCCTCTAGTGACTGCACATCCCTGATTTACACTTACATGCTATTCACACTTTCAGATTCGAAGCTCTGCTGTTCATTAAAGCAGCCTTTTTTTCAGACTTCTGAGCAAACCTGAAATTTTTTTTGCTATATTAACTTTAAGTATTGAGTTACAGTATATCATGGTCCTATTGGAGCCTGGGTCTGAATAGGAGGTCCCTATGGCCCATGAGGAACGATCTGGGGATGAGGATGAGGCTGTCATGGGTCCCTCATGCTTCAGAAGAGTAGGCAGGGAGGAAGAGAGGGTCAGGCTGGTCAAGGAAAGAGGGAAGAGATGGAAAGGGCAGGCAGAGGAGCAGAGAAGGGGCGGAGCTCTGCAGATGAACAAATGCTTCCCCCACCTGATCCTTGGGTGCAAAGAATAGAATGGCAGCAGAATCAGTGCAGGGCAACCAGACTACTTGGGAGGAGGGTGCACCGCCCCTGCTCCTGAGGATCATCTGGAGAGTAGCATTTAAGAAGATGCCATTGGGAGGGACTTTTGTCAGGAATTAGTGGTGTATTTCATGGCAACATGCTCCATGGCTCCGGAAAGAACTTTGCTCCAGAATCTTTGCTGGTGTGGGCTGAGGTTTCATCCTTTGCTTTGACATTCATTGTGAATTTTGGCAAATTCGAGAGCCTGTCTTGCCCCCAGGGTGGTGCTGCTCCTGTGGACTTTCACTGCCAGGAAGTTGCACGAAGCACAGGCAGGTGTGTCTGCTCAAGGCTTGCTCTTGGACTGTAAAGGTAACAAGGGGACAGAGACCTTGGAGAACGGACCAAGAATTGCTGGATTGTCGGGATTATGGGGATGGTGGTTGAATAAAAATTGTCAAGCTTCTGCCTAGGACGTATTGCTTGTGCGCCAACCCTGGTTCATAACAAATTACAAAGCTGGAGGCTGGACTTGAAAACTTATCCTGCTCTGCACATCTTACAATTGCTGGCAATTACACCTATGCAATCACTGGACCTGTTGTGTTATTTATTTTTTCAAATCACATGCAGCAAGAGAATGCCCATAGCAGGCCCCTATACCTGTGCGCTCTTAGTTGGTTATCTCTCTTGCCTTGGCTACTTGCACAGTGCTTTATCCTGGATGTGAGGGCGATCTGGCTGCGACATCTGTCACCCCATTGATCGCCAGGGATGATTCGGCTGATCTGGCTGGCTAGGCGGGTGTCCCCTTCCTCCCTCACCGCTCCATGTGCGTCCCTCCCGAAGCTACGTGCTCGGTGGAAGAGGACGACCATCCCAGATAGAAGGAGTGTACCGATCTTCGGTCAAGGGTATACGATAGCTGCGCTCCCCTGCTAGAACCTCCAAACAAGCTCAAGTGCTTTATCCTTACTACTTCCAAAAGAAAGTCAAGGTAAAGGATATTTCAAAAATGTATAGTGGTAATATCCTTCATGTGGTATTGAAAAGAAGCATTGGAGTAACTTCATCAAACTATCAGCTTTTAGTCTACATTGCCAAATTTCCAAAACAATGGTAGTAAAAGAAAACAGAATGTAGCTGTGCAAGACTTGAATTGGATTCAGTTCCACTCTCTGAATTGGATTAAAAAATATGGAATGAACCAGATGGCCCCCAAATTGATTCCATGATTGCAAGGGCTTTTTTTAAAATATAAAACTGCCATCCCACCTCACTGGTTTTGTTTTTTTGTCGGCATTGAAAAATGAATTCCAATTATCAAGCTGAATTGTCTTGATTTCCTAAATACAATCAGATCCTCAAAGCAGACTGAATTAACATTCCAGAGCAGCAAAATACATACCCCTAGACAAGGGTGGGATCCTACCGGTTTAACAACCGGTTCACTGAGACCGCGCTTCGTTGAAATCTAATACGTTGGATTTCAGTTTGCAGAATTCCCACGTATCAATTCTGCCATGTTTGAATTCTGAAAGTTGTAACCTAAACTGCTGGTATCAAAGAGACTAGACTGGGGATGGCTACTTTCAGGCAAACCAGTTTCATGAGCAACTCAATCCAAGTACCAGAAGAGAAAGAGATGAGATTAAGAAGGAACTGTTCCGAGAAAAGAACTCAGACATTTCAGCCTTGATTTATAGTAATTGGAAATGTGACTGAAGTAATGAAAGAGTCACATTAAAGTGTTGTTACGGACACAAAGAGCATCATTAACATTTTTTAAATGCCACAGATCAAAGCAATGAGGTGATTTATTAGGTGGCAATGTTATTTTAAACACCTTACTCCACCTGAAAGCTAGTGAAACTACAATCCTGTCAAGGGAGGAGAAGGGACTAGTTACCGATTAGCTGAGGTTCCATATTTCCTGCTTCAAACAGTGTCAAACTTGTTTGCGGGACTACCTTTGTGAGGCAGGTTGCAAAGTACACAAAAAGCTGGGAATTTATTTTTATTTTATTTATATTTTTTACTTTTTACTTTTTACTTTTTACTTTTTACTTTTTACTTTTTACTTTACTTTACTTTACTTTACTTTACTTTACTTTACTTTACTTTACTTTACTCTACTCTACTCTACTCTACTCTACTCTACTCTACTCTACTCTACTCTACTTTACTTTACTTTTTAAATTTATTGGCCACCCATCCTTCGTAGGATAACTCTGGGTAACTTCTAAGTTAAAATCGAAAAACTTAAAATCAAACATTAAAATCAAAGACACATGGGGAGGGGGATCTGTTATTACTCAATCAACCACCTCCATTGTGCTGCTCCATCACTGGAGCTCCAAGCTGACCAGTAAAGCCACATCTTTAGGCCCTTGGTTGGGAGCAAGATCTAAGTAGTAGCTGTATTAGAAAGGAGAACTTCAAAACTGAGATCTGAAAGCCAAAGAACCAATGGTGGGTTGGCAATTTTTTTACTACCACTTCAGGTGTGCTCACGTGTGATGCTTCTGCGCATGCACAGAAGTGTTCAGGCGGGTGGGTGGAGCCTCCCACCGCCGCTACTACCGGTTCGCCCGACCTGGGCCGAACTGGGAGCAACCCACCTCTGCAAAGAACAGATATTGTAGATGCAGACATTGGGCTGATCCGCACCTCAAGAAAAGAGCTTTCTTGTCAACTTTGAAACAGGATGTCAGCCTTGTGAGGTAGGCCAGCAGGAAGCAAACCCAGATGAGCCAATTCTACTTTATTGCAAGATTACATTAATAGAATTTTCCATTGGGCTGTTATGTCTACAGCCAGTGACATTAGGAAAGTCTTCTGAGATGTTTGCCATCCTCACATTCCTTCTGCAGGCTAAGCTGCTTCTTATTCAATCATTCCCATGCCTTTGGTTCATCCTTCTGTCTCCCAAGGTCATTCCCACATGTCATTACTGGGGGGAGAAAAAGATGCCCTGGTAGTGGTCTTTTGGTGGTACCTTGAGCATAAGGCCAGCAAGGTTGTCACTTTCCACAAAGGCAAGGTTTCTGTAGATGCTGTCAGATGAACAAGGAACAAGAAATTCCAGCTAGTCATCTAGGAACCCAAATGTTTTCCTTTTTTCTTCTTTTGAATACTTCCCAGCCTCCATTACAGAGGACCTAACTCAGTTCTTACTTAATGAGGGCCTTATGCTTTTACTTATGTGAGGTCCTGGCAATCTACTGTAATAGAGAACGGGGAGAGCATTCCATAGCATGAAAAGTCAATGAGAAGGTCTCTTCAAGGACTGAAATCTCCTGATCTTTGTGATTTTAAGAGTAGACTTGATTGTCAGGACGTTTTAAATCCTCTGAATGGATGTTGACTGGAATAATACCATTCGTGTCACACTTCACATTCTCTCCTTTTTACTGCTAATGTTTCAGATTGGAAAGAGATTTCTAAATAGCCAAGTCCCCCCAGATATTTGGGGGCTTTGGCCTTACAAATAAACAGAACTGTAGCAATAAAATCTTTGCCACCGCAAAGGATATTCCAACGTAACAACCATATCTGACCATCTTACGCTGTTCTGTGCTTTTAACGTGCCAAATGCTTGGTAGACATTTCTATGCCTAAACAAGACTCAGCCTTGGTATTAAATCTCGTTACCCAAATACTGGAGCATGCAACCCCAGTAATATAAGTAACACTAAGGAGGGGGAGAGTTCGTAGAATACAGTACAAGTTGCCAAAATCCCTGGCATGCATTTAACTGGGGGGGGGGGGGCAGGGGGTGTTCCTAAGAGCAAAGTGATTTAACTGGAAGTTGAACCACATGGAACTTTGAGAACCTCAGAACCACTGCTTCCTTTTCTCCCACTGGCATCAATGAATTGAATTGCAATGTTCCAGACAGTTCAGAGGTTCGAATCCCTAGCACTGCATAATGGAGTGAGCTCCCGCTACTTGTCCCAGCTTCTGCCAACCTAGCAGTTCAAAAGCATGTAAAAATGCAAGTAGAAAAATAGGGACCACATTTGGTGGGAAGGTAACAGCGTTCAGTGTGCCTTCGGTGTTTAGTCATGCCGGCCAAATGACCACGGACAGCGCTGGCTCTTCAGCTTTGAAACAGAGATGAGCACTGCCACCTAGAGTTGGGAACGACTAGCACATATGTGCGAAGAGAACCTTTACCTTTAATGTTCCAGAATGGGGCAAAAAAGACAATTATAGAGAAGACTCCTTTAAGATTCCTTTGTAGTTCAAATGGCTTTGAAAACACAATTGCATTTTTATCACCACCTCAGAAAGAGCCGTGGTAGCACAGTGGTTAGAATGCAGTATTGAATTCAGCTCATTGCCAGGAGTTCGATCCTGACTGGCTGAAGTTTGACTCAGAGCCTTCCATTCTTCCGAGGTCGGGAAAATGAGGACCTGATTGTTTGGGGGCAACATGCTGACTCTGTAAACCATTTAGAGAGAGCTGTGAAGCACTATGAAGCAGTACATAATTCAAAGTGCTATTGCTCTCACAATAATTAAACAAAGCAAGACATTGCATTTTGCTGTTCAAGGAATCATGCCCATAATTACTGTAATACTTGAGAAGCAATATTATAATTAGTTTATAATTGTACACATGCTGGATTTATTTCAGATTTAATCCATGGTTTACCTATATATTTTTTTACCTGTTTTTAAAGTTTTAAAAAAGGCAAAGCAGAGTAAAAAACTCACAGAGGGTCAGCCTGGGTTAGGTCAGAAGTAGCATATCTAGTCAAGTAACAAAAAGACCTAGGCCTGGCTGTAACACTGAGTTAGATCTATACAGCTCCTTCTCCCTGGTTAGAGGAAAACCACACAAGAATAAAATTTCTTAATTTGAACTGCCTATGTGACTGACCAAATATTGTGCATATTTGGCAAACTAGCACTTTATGAAGACTACTGTCAAATTCATGTTGTACCTAAGTCTGTTTTCCAACTTTCCAAAGGGTTCTCTTTCCCTGGAAAAAGGGAATTTGGGGTTCTACTTCATTCCCAGAGGACTTTAGAATTTATTTTAATAGATGCTAATTTCCCCTTCCCATCTGTCCACCATGATTATTGTGCAATTTGCAAAACAATCCTTTGTAATATAAAGGGGAGGGGGGAATCATGCAGAAGCTGGAGAGTTAACATGGAATTAAATGAATCACAGAGGCCTGGGAGGCAGAGGTGGTATTCAGCAGGTTCTGACCAGTTATGGAGAACCAGTAGCAGAAATTTTCTGTAGTTCAGAGAACTGGTAAATACCACCTCTGACTGGCCCCACCCCATCTATTCTCTGCCTCCCGAGTCCCAGCTGATCGGGAGGGAATGGGGATTTTGCAGTTATCTTCCCCTGCCATGCCCACCAAGCCACGCCCTCAGAACCAGTAATAAATTTTTTTGAATCCCATCACTGCTGGGAGACTATAGATCCAAAAGAAGCACTGTACAACAAAAGACAGAACTACAATATAACCAGCCCTCATAACATACAACCACCACCTAACTAGGATAAGGGCAAGGACCCCATTCCTAACTATGAGGATTACAGAGACATCCCATCCATTGTGAAAATTTATTTTTCTCCTCTGAAATAAAACTAACACAGAAAGGAATTTTAGCAAAGCACTAGCTAAAATCCTTGATCCTAAAATCTAGCTTTCAAATTACAGTCATATGGCTGAAGGTTTTCATAGGCCTCCCAAAGAAATAACACAGTTTTCTTCCAGCCATACATGGAAGCGGAACAGTTTAAAATCAGGATAATCATATCCAGGGTCAACAAAACAGAAGGACTTGTGTTTGTACGTCTCTACGCCCTAGATAGATAAATAGATAGATAGATAGATAGATAGATAGATAGATAGATAGATAGATAGATAGATAGATAGATAGATAGATAGATAGATAGATAGATAGATATGGATAGACGTGCGTATGAAACTATCACTGCTTAACCAATAAAATATGCTTTACAAAACACTCAGTTGCAATCTAGTACCAATGGGACTGTAAATGCTTAGCCTTGAAGTGAAGCACTCTGGCATGAAATGAAATTGCTATTATGGAAGAGTTATTTCATTGCATGACAACTGAAACGCATGTTGTGGAAGTATTTACATATGTTCTTTTGGATGCTACAATTCATTTCACTTTGATAGAACACAGATAACATTTTTTTTTATAATCTTAACAATTGCCTTTCACTTATTTTTAATACTCCCCTTGCAAATTGAAAGTACAGTCTCCACCCTAGAATACTTTCCTATCGATGCACTCCCCCATTAACAGAATCTTGCTGTTTCAGGCCCACTGATCATCCTTAGTTACCCAAACACAAGATGAAATGGGGAATCTGTTCCTGCTGAGCAAGCCAGCTTCACCACTGAATAGCCCTCCATAAACCTACAAGCTATTTTAATGTTTGCTCACTTTGCTGATTTTAAAGGAATAGAAGACAGCAGGTGCTGCCCATGACCACTGGTGAAATGTCATATTCTGACACTGCATGTTTGTTACTAAGCAAGACAGTTGTTAAGTGAGCTTTGCCCCATTTTACGACCTTTCTTGCCACAGGTATTAAGTGAATTGCTGCCATTGTTAAGTTAGTAAAATGGCCGTTAAATGAATCTGGCTTCCTCACTGACTTTGCTTGCCGCAAAGGGGATCACATGACACTGGGACACTGTAGCCATAAATATGAATCAATTGTCAAGTGTGGTTGTGTGACCATGTATGTATGAAAAAAAGGTCATAAGTCACTTTTTCCAGTGGCATTGTAACTTTGAATGATTACTAAACAAACTAATGTAAGTCAAGGACAACCTGTACTTAGTTATTGGCCTAATCCAGTCATTTCCCCCTTCTTTTTATACATTCTACAGCAATGTTTCTTCACCTTGGCAACGTTATGATATGTGGACTTCAACTCCAGGAGTGCACCCCTTATTCTTCCTATTGTTTTTTTATTCCTCCTGTACCACGTTTTAGTTCCTAAAACTTGAGATGATAAATAAGCCACAAAAGATCCAGCCTAGGACTGGACCATGCAAGATAACTCCAAAAGATCTGAATCAGAGGTGGTATTCAGCCAGTTCTGACAGGTTCTGGAGAACCGGTAGTGGAGATTTTGAGTAGTTCAGAGAACCGGAAAATAGGCTGGCCCCACCCCCGCTGCCTCCCAGCCTTCCAGCTGATCTTCTTTTGTTGCCCTCAACAAGAGAACAGAGCTGGAAAGCAAGTTAGTGGGGTGGGGAGGGAATGGGGATTATGCAGTGTCCTTTCTCTGCCATGCCCACAAAGCCACACGCACAGAACTGGTAATAAAAAAAATTGACACACACACACCCCCCCCACACACACATCTGAAGGTGCATTGATGTGAATCCCGGTCCTTCCACCCAAGGCTGCTATAAAGCCTTGATGCTATTATTCAAGCCTGCCTCTGACTAGCATCCAGTTATTATATTGGAATATTAAGCTGTGATGGCACAATAGTTAGAATGCAGTGTTGCAGGCTAACTCTGCCCACAGCCTGGAGTTCGATACTGACAGGCTCAAGGTTGACTCAGTCTTTTGTCCTTCTGAGGTTGGTAAAATGAAGACCCAGATCATTTCGGGATGATATGTTGACATAGTAAACCTCCCAGGGAGTGCTGTGAATTATTCAGAATGCTTGCAGAAAAACACAAAAGTTTATATTCTCTTAAACATCAAACTTTTCTCCTTAAACTACTGTGATGGTGTTATTTTACTAGGTAGTTGTTCTGTTTGTTTTATCATTAATCTGGGTGCAAACCAGGGGTGGGTTCCTGCCAGTTCTAACCTTCTAAACTAGAAGAGGTTCCACAAATCTACAGTGCCATTTAGAACCGGTTCCAGCTCCCTCCCCTGCCCGTCTGCACATCATCAAGATGAAGAGCCAGAGGAGGAATTCTGGGAGTTGAAGTCCACAACAGTCCATGACAGTCTTAAAGCTGTCAAATGTGAACACCCCTGGGGATTTTTTTCTAAAGGGTTAGGGCTGCAAGGGTCTTGTAACTTGACAGCTTTAAGATTTGCACACTTCAATGCCAGAGTTCCTGAGCCAACATGACTGGAGGAGGAATTCTGGGAGTTGAGGTCCACAAGTCTTAAAGCTGTCAAGTTTTAACAACCCTTGGGGGGGCGTTCTAAAGGGTTAGGGGTGCAAGGGTCTTGTAACTTGACAGCTTTAAGACTTGCGTGCTTCAATGCCAGAGTTTCTGAGCCAACATTTTGGTTGCTAAGCAAGAACGTTGTTAAGTGAGTTTCATGACATTTTACAAGTTGGCCACACCCACCCAGTCACATGGCCAGCAAGCCACTCCCACAAAGCAGGCCACACGTACAGAAGAGGTTCTAAAAAATGTTGAAGCCCACCACTGGTGCAAACCCTTTCTCTTTCAAATGCACGGGTCAGTTTAAGTCAATGGGGGAAGAGACCTCCACTGACTTCACTTGAATGTCAGAATGTAAGGCATCTGGATGGGGAATAAGCCCTCCTTTCTTGCTTGTCAGGTCTGACAAAACCAATTTGAGTAAAGCACTTGTCATCCAAATGCATAGCACATATCTAATGAAGGAGAAGGAGGAGTCCGCATGTTTCCATTTACACTGCATTGCTCTGATTGCCTCTCTTGATTTACATTGCAGAATGCTATGCCAAATTGGCATTCTCCTGAACTGGAATAGAGAAAGCATCCCATTGCAAGTTCCAAAATAATTAGAAACAGACTACACTTGGGGAAAAAGGGGGGGGGGGGTTGAAAAACCCAAAGACGTCACTGACCAAATATTTTATTCCTTTTCTTGCTTATTTAATGATGATCATCGTAGCATACCATTGATGCCAATAACCCTGGAATTTTGTCTTGCTTGAACATGAGACTGGCTCACAAGAAGAAACAGACTGACTATCAAACTTATGTTTCATGCAATTAATGTCATTTGCCTCCTGCTCTTGGCTGGGTGAACATAACAGTATTTTCTGCCTGCTTAATTTAAGCAATCAGCTTCAGGGATTCTAAGTTTACCCCACATAGCTTTCATAATTAGATCTGAGCGTGCCCACCCACTACTCTATGGGTTGATTTATTATAACAGAATGGATAGATTCTGTAAAAATAATACTTTACCACCACCACCACCCAATTGAAAAGCTCTTACTACTATTTCTCTCTCTCTCTCAAAAAGACGACATTCAGGGAATATAGAGCTTTCCTTCAAAACACTTCTTTGCCAATCCAACCTATCCTTTCCTTCTTAGATTTCAAAAGTTAAATTGGAAAGAACAAACATGGAATAACTTCCTCTCTTGAGAATGCAAATTCTTCCTGCTTTAACTTCAGCCAAAGATAGTTTGAGGACAGAGTTGCTCACAATATATATTTTTTGCCTCTGGGAACCAAAAAATTTAATAGTTTTTGAAAATATTTGGTTCAGATTTTGGATAATGAGATATTGCAGAACCCAGAGACGGAAGAACAGAAGAGAAAGAAATGGACAGAATCACAACTTTTAAAGACTTGCAAATAGAAGTAGAACAACTGTGGAGAAAGCAAGCAAAGTAGTAATAAGTTCCTTGGGTGCAATCCCAAAACATCTGAAGCACTCAAATGCCAATGCTTAATGATTAATAATCATAGGATCATATGTTCTCCATCGGCATTGACAAAATCGCCACCAGTCAATTGCAAAAGACAGCTTTACTTGGAACACATACCTATATCATGTGACAATTCCATTAACTCTCTCAAAACTAGTCTAAACATTTGGCTGACTGTGGGACCAACCCTAATATTTGAAACTTGTATGCCACCTGACTCTTAACAACTCTGGCTGACACACAATAATCAAACAAAGAAATTACAATAAAATCAATAAAATATAAAAGTGGGTGTGCAATGAAGTGATTGGTCTTACTCTCCCTGGCCAAAACCCTGGGTCAAGAAGCAGATCCCTTGCATCCTGACATAAATTGTTTCAACTCCTACCCTCAAAACAACACTATAGAGCACTGCACATCAAGCAACTAGACATAAGAACAGTTTTTCCCTGAATGCCACCACTCTGCTAAACAAATAATTCTCTCACCACTGTCAAACTATTCACTAAGGCTGCATTACTAATACTATTAATCTTCTCATCGTTCCTATCACCCATGTCCTACCATTTATGACTGCAGGACTGTAACTTTGTTGCTTGTATCCTTACAATTTATATTGATATTGTTTGTTTCCTGATTGCTTATTTGTACCCTATGACTATCATTAAGTCATACCTATGATTCTTGATGAATGTATCTTATCTTTTTATGTACACTGAGAGCATATGCACCAAAGACAAATTCCTTGTGTGTCCAATCGCACTTGGCCAATAAAAATTCTATTCTATTCATAGCTTTCAAACTACACAACAGTGAGGGCACATCAGGATCATGGGTTTTTATACATTGTTTAGGACAATCAGGACTGGTTGGCAGCTTGACCACATAGAATAATATTTTTTTTAAAAAAAGTAAGAAACACCATACTAAATCCTATCTAATCTAGAATACCCTTCATACAACGGACAACCAGCTGTATACATGGAGCATAGTAGCATCAGAATATCAGCACCATTGCTAATCATAGCTGATTTATTTAATGCCTTTGAATAAAAAGTCTATGAACAGGCAAATTTTAATCACCGAAATTGAGAGGCACAATTTCACATCCTGGCTTCAAAGTACATAAACTACACAGCGTGTAAATATTTCTTCTTTTCCTTTGCACCAGCTTCCAGGTATCTTGGACTTTTTGCCAATTCTTCTCCTAAATGAAGCTATGTCTGTTCCCAAATTCTGGAAATCTTTGCAGTTCTCTCCTTAAAATATCCAAAATCTTTAGATATCCAAATGTTGATGCTTTATATCAATTTTGGCTGGCAATTTCCACAGATGAGGAATTGGTGCAGCATTGTTTCAGAGGCTCCCTGCCAAGTTAAGTTAAATTGTACATTACATGTATATTACACTAGAATCCATAACTAATCATTAAACGTTGGCATTAGAGTGACAACCAAGCTGCTACAAGCATTCATCATGAAAATAGTTTTAACCATAAACATACATATGCTTCACTGCCAGAAGAAATAAAGAGCAAGCAGAGTCTATCACAGATGCTAAATCTGGCCGAATTTCCTACCACAGAGTAGAGTTCATAATTTCATTATTAGAACTCTGTACAGAATAGCAACATGACTAGTTTCATGAGGTTATTTTGTAGCCACTTCCCATTTCAAAACTCCTCTGGAAAAGAGTTTGTTTGAAGTGTATTTAGAAAATACTATGAGTCTAATTAGTATGTAACCATTAGCCATTGTGAGCAAGATAAAACAGTGTGCTCCCACAACACTTTCAAGATAATGAGCTGCATGCAAAAATGCAGCTAATATACTACATTTCTTGCGACCCTCAATTTCGGCAACTATTTAGGCTATTTGAATCAATCAATCAATCAAGAAAAGTATTACATGTTGGACTATTCATTGAAACAACAACTGTTTTAATGCTACAAACCAGGATAAGCTGGAGCAACTCTGCCAGTTTGATTAAGATGAAGCTGTGTTCACTCATAAATGTTAAAACAGTATCTTTGAGCACATATTTTCCAGAATGGAACTTCTTGGCCACTGCAACTTAAGCTCCTCTTCATTTGATGTTAGAACTTTTTCTGTGCAATATTGACAATTCACAATATTTTTGTGAAACGAGGTCCACCAAGCTTGATCCATTTTTTTTAGTTTTTAGAAGATTAGAAAGAATTAAATGTTGTACTACTACTACTACTACTACTACTACTACTACTACTACTACTACTACTACTACTACTACTACTATAATTTATTCATTAAACATGAAACTCAGCCAACTGAACATTCAAAAATGCATCAAAAATATCCTTGACTGGTGCTAATGGTTGATATGGTTTGCTATCAGTGTCCTAGGTATCAACCAAGTACCTTCTTAAAATATAAGATGTTCCAAATAGTGCAGTTTTTTACAGTTCTGCTGGTGTTATTGAAGGAAGCTGCAATTTGTTGCTCTATCTTGTAAAATTCTTGGACATGGTGCCAAATGCCCTGATGACAATGGGTATCACTGTTACATGCTTCATCCATAACCGTGTAGTTTTGATGGCCAGGTCGTGATATTTCATTATTTTTTCTAGTTCTTTTTCTTCGACTCTAGCATATCCAGGAACAGCGATATCAATAAACTGTACACTTCGGCCCTCTACACCTGTGATATCTGGCAGATTGTGCTCCAAATGACAATCTGTTTGTATTTGAAAGTTCTACAAGATATTATTATTATTATTATTATTATTATTATTATTATTATTATTATTATTATTATTATTATTATACAATTGTATCACAGCGGCCAGTTGTTTCGCCGGATTTGGCATTGGTTACTAGTCGGGCCCCACCCAGGGGCCTAGGACGTTGTAACGTATTTTCGTAATATGCGTGCAGATCCAAGCAGTGCGGCTTTTTGCATTTGACTGATGGTGATTTTGTCAATTTTTAACTGTTTTAAATGTAATTCCAGTGCTTTTGGAATAGCACCCAGTGTGCCAATTACCACTGGAATTACCACTGCTGGTTTGTGCCATAGTCGTTGAATTTCAATTTTTAAGTCCTGGTATTTTGCTATTTTTTCATGTTCCTTCTCAGCAACCCTGCTATCACCTGGTATTGCGATGTCTATGATTGTGACCTTATTTTTCTCAACCAATGTGATATCTGGTGTATTATGCGCCAGTATTTTGTCTGTTTGTATGCGAAAATCCCACAAGATCTTGACCATCTGATTTTCGGTGACTTTTTCAGGCTGATGTTCCCACCAGTTTGTTGCTGTTTTAATATTATAATTTTTGCACAAATTCCAATGGATCATTTGTGCTACTGAATTGTGCCGCAATTTATAATCAGTCTGCACGATTTTTTTACAGCAGCTGAGTATGTGATCAACAGTTTCATCAGCTTCTTTGCAAAGTCTGCATTTGGCATCATCAGAGAAATCCCACAAGTTCTTGACCATCTGATTTTCGGTGACTTTTTCAGGTTGTTTTCAGGCTGTTTCCAAATAATCCATCATGTTATCTGCAATAATGCCTGTGAGTAATTTGAAGGTTGTTGGCAAGCATGTTATTGGTCTGTAGTTTTCAGGTGTTGTTCCTTTAGTTGCATCTTTCTGAATCAAGTATGTTTTTCCAGTTGTCAACCATTCATCAATTTGGCCCTTTTGTAAAATTTCATTCAGTTGTCTGGCCAATATTGCATGTAAACTGGTCAGATATTTGAGCCAGAAACCATGTAATTGGTCCTTTCCAGGTGATGTCCAATTCTTTACCCTTTTTACTCGATTTTTGACCATCTCAGTTGTTATTTCTAATACTTGCATTTGTTTGTTGCCAATGCTTTTCTCAAAGTCACTTTGCTTCCTTATTGTAGTCCTTTGCATTTTCCCACAATTCTTTCCAGAATTCAACTGTGGCCTGCTTTTCTGGTTTTTCACTTTTGGTGTCACCATTCACATTAAGACTTTGATAAAAACGCCGTTGATCTGATTGAAATTGCTGATTTTGTTTATATTGGATGATTTGTGCCTCATATCTTTCAATTTTTCTAGCTGTTGCTGTTATCTGCTGTTTTACAATCTCTACAGCTTCATTGATGTTTCTTGTATCCAATCTATATCTTCTCATTAGCCGATCTATGATTTTTTTGTTTTTAAGCCATTGCTCATGCATGTTCTTTAAGTTACTAGGATCTGCCCTTATTATTATTATTATTATTATTATTATTATTATTATTATTATTATTATTATTATTAGTGGTAGTAGTAGTAGTAGTAGTAGTAGTAGTAGTAGTAGTAGTAGTAGTAGAAGTAGTAATGGTAGTAGCAGTATTACACCATGTGGTTTATTCAACAAGTAAACTTAGGCTTTGTCATAGAAGATGGAATAGGTGAAGAGTTGGGGTCTCCAATCTGTAAATCATTCGTTTTGGATGAAGTGGCACTTCCCCATTTGGGACTAGTGTGGAGACCAATGATTTTCTTCTTCTCATAGGTCCTGCTCAGGCGGTAGCTGTGTCCAAGAAAGCCTTTAAACAGATTGATCTTTTACACCAACTGGGTCTTCTCCTCAATCAGGATTCCCACCAGATTGTCATTCATACTTAATAATCTCAAAGGGGACTAAACATGGCAATACCTTTGTATTTACATATAACAACTACATCGGGTTCAGAATGCAATGGCATGGGCATGTTTCATTCATGCTCTGAGTTGCACTGTTTACCAGTTGGCTTTCAGATTCAATTCAAGGTGCCAGTTACCACCTATATAGTCCTTCAGTAGTATGTGGTGCATAGACTGATCATGAGAAGAAAGATGTCAGCCTCTGCTTTGCTGTTGCTTCGGCTGCCATGAAACGGGGAAGGAGGGCATGGTATTTGGGAGGGGTTACTAATTGTGCTGGAGGAAGGTTCTGGAGCTCAACTGCCTGTCGGACTACGCATGCGTAGGAGGTTCCCGCCAGGACTAATGGCACCAACATTCCATCTTCGTGATGCCTTTTGAAGTTATCTCACACCTGACACTTGGGAGAATTATGATTGGACTGTAACGGTGATGCCAAGGGGAGGGGTATGGGTTATTCTATATATCAATCGCTTTCGCACCTAAATAATCAGACTTCACTTCGCTATGCCTTTAATCATTTATAATTAGTAAAAGTACACTTGATTTCTACTCATGGAGCCTCGTGGTCTTCTTTCCTAATTATCTAATGGAGAGGTTCTGACAGTAAGCGAAGTCTCACTCACACCCCACCAGGAGATTTCAACCTTCCATGGGGGGTGTACTTACAAGAAGGAACAAGGAAAAATGTCTTTGCGAGCAAGCGATGAAGAAGAGATTGAAAGGGAAACTGCAGACCCATCATTACCTGGGAGGATGGCTGGCCTAGGAATAGCAGACCCTGCGATTCCCCCTCGATGGTCCCTAAGTGTGGGACAAAAAGAGGACAGTGAAAGTTGGGATGCTGGAGTTACTATGAGAAAACAAAGGGGAAAACCAGCCAACTGGGAAGAAACCTTGACCGAACGGAAGCCCCGAGAAAGAGACCAAACGGAAGAATTTGAACAAAGGTACTCTATGCAAAAATTTAGGGAGGGTGAAGAGGCCGAGGGAGGATGGGAGCAAACAAACCCAGAAACAGCTTCTCCCCCCCAGCCAGGGCGGCTGCCAGAGCAGGGGGGCCCCCCAGAAGATGCAGAATGGCAAAAGTCCCTCCCTTACCTGTAAAATATGACTGGAATTCCAAGAAACTGGGTCTCTTTGTTATACAAATTTGGAACTATATGGAAATTTATGGGCCTGATTTAGAAACAGATGAAATGAAATTGCGAATGGTTTTGCTTGCTTTGGAGGAAGAGACGGCCGAATGGATGTTCAGCTTGGACCAAAGCAATTCCCCCCTCCTGAGGAATTTTGATGCTTTTATGACTGCGTTTAAGAGACGATTTGATGACCCTCTAATTGAGAAACGGGGAAAGATGAAATTTATGGCCCTCAAACAGGGAGATAGACCAGTGGCTGAATAGATTCAGGAGTTTCAACAGCTTTCTTGTTATATGAGAGGCTGGTCTCAAGATGCCCTTTTGGACCAGTTTGCATTAGGATTAAATGAGGACATTTACCAACAATGTGTTAACAGAAACCTTCCCAAGCGAGTTACAGTTTGGTATGAAAATGCAGCAGACGTTGAGCTCGATTTGATTAGACTTCAACGTGTGAGAGAGGAGAAAGCAGGAAGATCACCCCCCCCCCCCAGCTCAAAAGGCCCCATTCCGCATCAGGGGTGAGGGAAAGGGAAGCTCCACCGGCAAGGCCAAGCCACTCACATGCTTCCATTGCAGGAGGGGAGGCCACCCCACCACAGATTGCCACGTTAAACTTCCTGCAACCGCCCCGCCCCCTGCCAAGAGGGAAGGGAAGATGAGCAAGGGCCCAGGGAAGAAGAAAGAGGCTGCTTTCGCTGCTGATAACACCCCCCAGCGCTTCAGACAGGAGGTGGAGGAAGAAGCAGACGTCACCCCCAGCTCCTCTGATGACTCCGATGACGACGCCTCGCCTCGCTGGGTGAGTTCAAATAAAGGCCCCATGTTGATCCCAATAGAATTAAGGGTACCACCCGATGGGGTGACAGAACAGCTTCCTGCCCTCCTTGACTCGGGCTGTTCGAGATGTATGATTAATCCTGCAATGGTGGAAAAACTGGGCCTGAAATTAAGAACTTTGAAAACCCCTATTGTGTTTTGCCAAATCGATGGATCCATTACAGGGGGTGGCCCAGCCCATTTCTATACTGAACCTCTAGAGATGAAAATGGGCACCCACGTAGAATTGATCTCTTTTATTGTGGCTCCTGGAATGGACAGACCCCTGATTTGGGGCCTCCCCTGGCTTCGTAAATGGAACCCTCGCATTAATTGGAGGGAGGGTTGGCTGCGCATTCGCACCAGTACAGCTCCAGATGGGGAGGGCGATACCCCAGAGCCTGCTGGCTCCAGCCCCGCATTGGCCGCCAGGGGCCAGGAGAAAATTGAGGGGGAAGAAAAGATTCCAAAAGAGTATTGGGACCTGAAAGGAGTTTTTAGTGAAAAATCTTCAGATAAGCTTCCACCCCACAGACCTACTGATTGCTCCATCGATATTTTGCCGGGGGTTAAGCTTCCAAAGCCCCAAATATATTCAATGTCCCCTAGGGAAATGGAGGAAATGAGAAAATTCATTGATAAAAACTTGGAAAGGGGTTTCATTGAGCCAGCACGACCCAACGTGGCGGCACCTGTGTTGTTCAGAGAGAAGAAAGATGGCTCCCTGAGATTATGTGTTAATTTCAAAAACCTGAACTATATCTCAGCTCAAAACCTATACCCGTTACCGTTGATGAAGGACATGCTGGCCCAATTGGGAAAGGGCCGATTTTCACTAAACTGGACCTCAGAGAAGCGTACTATAGAGTCCACATAAAGGAGGGGCATGAGTGGAAGACGGCTTTCAACTGCCCCCTCGGTTGTTTCCAGTTCCGGGTGATGCCCTTTGGCCTGCAGGGGGCGCCTGCAGTCTTCATGCAATTAATTAATGAGATTTTGCATGACCACCTTTACAAAGGCGTTATCGTATATTTGGACGATATCCTTATTTACACTCAAACTTATGATGAACACGTCACGTTGGTCCGCATTGTCCTGAAAAAACTCCAGGCCGCTGAACTGTATGCCAAGTTGTCCAAGTGTGAATTTCACCAGGAGAAGATTGACTACCTAGGGTATCGTATCTCCCCCACTGGTATTGAGATGGACCCCGCTAAGGTGAAGGTGGTCACTGAGTGGGAGGTGCCCCGTACACGTAGACAATTGCAGAAATTTTTGGGTTTTGCCAATTTCTATCGTCAGTTCATCCCTTCTTTTGCCAAAATTGAGCTTCCCATCACTAATTTGTTGAAGTCCAAAGGTGGGCCTAAACCTAAGCCTAGCAAGCCGCTGGATTGGACTATGGAGTGTCAGGCTGCTTTTGAGAAGTTGAAATGGCTCTTTGCGGCGGAACCGGTTCTGAAGCATCCGGACATGGACAAGCCTTTTGTTGTTCAAGCTGATGCCAGCGACATGGCAGTTGGGGCCGTCTTGCTTCAAGCCAACAACCAAGGTAATTTGCAACCATGTGCATACACCTCCCGTAAGCTCACGGACACAGAAAGGCGTTGGGCAATCTGGGAGAAAGAAGCATTTGCAGTGCGTTGGGCTTTGGCCACGTGGCACCACTTTCTGGAGGGCGCTAAGCACCCGTTTGAGGTGTGGACTGACCATAAAAACTTAGAGGCTTTGAGGACTCCAAGGCGCCTCTCCCCTAAGCAGATGCGCTGGGCTCAGCATTTCAATCGTTTCAATTTCACACTCAAGTACATCCCGGGAGGGAAGAATTTCATGGCTGATGCTTTGTCCAGACTCCCTCAGTACAACTGCTCTAAGCTGAGTATTGTTCAACCCGTGGTTCCCGCATCCAGCCTTGCTGCTCCGGTTGTCACTCGGCAGCAGGCATGCTCGAAAGTGGAAGTGCCTCAAGATTTCCTTTCTGACCTCAAACAGGCCCTTCCCCAGGATGACTGGTTCCAGCAGCATCAAGGTGAATGCACAATGAGGGACGATTTACCGTGGATTGGGGCAAAACTTTACGTCTCTGCCTCTCTTCGTTTCGTTGTTCTCCAACGGGCTCACGATTCCAAGTTGGCGGGTCACTTTGGATTTGTGAAGACGCTGCATTTGGTGAAGAGGCAGTTTTGGTGGCCCTCTTTGAAAAAAGACATTGAACTTTATGTTGCCAGTTGTCCGGTCTGTGCAGCCGCTAAACGACCACCAGGGAAACCGCAAGGCCTACTCCAATCTGTAGCCCGCCCTGTCGCCCCTTGGAAGGAAATTTCTATGGACCTTATTGTCGAACTTCCCGAGAGCCAGGGGCACACCGTCATATGGGTGGTTACTGACTTATTTTCCAAACAAGTTCATTTTATTCCATGCCACAAGATTCCTTCTGCGAAGGCACTTGCTAAGCTCTTCATTTCTCACATTTACCGTTTGCATGGGGTGCCTGATCGCATCATTTCCGATAGAGGTGTCCAGTTCACTTCTGTTTTCTGGAAGGAATTTCTTAAACGCATTGGCTCTGCCCAGGGTCTAAGCTCCGCCCACCACCCTCAGACTAATGGGGCTTGCGAGAGGACTAATTCTGTTCTGGAACAATATTTACGTTGTTTCATCAATTATCAGCAAGATGATTGGGTGGACTTGTTGCCGCACGCTGAAGTGGCCTATAATAATTCTGTCCAGAGGGACTCTCCTGGCTTCCGGGGAGTGGCCTGTCGCCGTCGGCAGCTTAACAGAGCTGCCCCCAGAATTCAGGTTCGTTATCTACTCAATATCAAGAAGATAACTCTTTTTTAAGACAAGAAAAAAGCAGTGAGGAATCTCAGCTGGTAAGAATCTTCTTTGAAGTTCACAGTTTGTTTCTTTGTGAGCTGTGGACGGAGGGGGGGGATCAACCCAAAGCTGAGTCATTCAACTCCGACCTGAACTTCGCAGCTGTTATTCACAGCACTAGACAGGAACCCCTCCCCCTTAGGACAATCTTTAGAAAAGAGACTATTAAAAATCAATACGAGCAAAGACCAAACTTGTGAACTTTAAAACCTTTCTCTATCTGAAATACCAGCTTCAATGTTATAAAAACCTATTTTGTTTAATTGTCTTCAAAATGGCGTTTACAGCTTCTGCATTTGTTATCTCCGGCTTCCTGCTACAGAATCAAAGAAACAATCTCTTATAATTTAATTAGAGCTACTCCCTTAAAGCTCTCAAGACTCTTTGTTGTTGATACAGAGACATTCCAAACATTCCAAACGGACTTTCTCTTCTGAAATCCTCCGTAAAACCCCTTGAAAAAAAAAAAGAAGGAAAAAAGGGGGGGGGAGGAATTTCTTTTTCTCCACATAGTACAGTGGATTAGTAATTTAGAATAAATAATTAAAACCAAAATATAATGGCATCCAAATCAGCCTCTGTGAAATTACCTCCGAAAACGTCACCCATACCTGGTACAAAGTTGCAGCCCCCACCATCTATGCCCCCTAGTGGAGATGTACTAACAAAAGAATTCTTTCTGGAAATGTTCAAAGAATCCAGAGAACAGAACTTAGAAATGTTTAAAGAATTCAGAGAACAGAATCTAGAAATGCTTAAAGATTTCAAAGATGAAATAAGGAATGAGATGGAAGTTCTATATGACAAATTCGATACCAGGGTCACTAAAATGAATGATAATATGATGGGAATTGTAAATGTGATAACAGAATATATTTCTGGAATGGAAGATAATTTAGAAACTCTCAATGAAGCTAAAACTAACCTGATATCCAAAACTGAAGTGGTGGAACAAAAAATTGATAATGCTGAAAAACAAATTATTATGATACAGTATAAGCAGATGGAGCTTGCATTAAGAGTGAGGGGGCTGCGTGAAGAAAAGCAGGAGAACTTAAAGCAAATGTTTTCTGAAGCTTTTGACCGTCTGGTGGGAAAACCGGGATCCAATTTTGATTGGCAGATTGACAGGATTTTTCGTGTTAACTCATGGGCGGCAAAACAAAGGCAACTTCCCCGAGATGTGGTAATATACTTTGTTACAAGAGAATCTAGAAATATGATATTACAAGAGTCTTACAATACTAAGCTTCAAATTGGTGGACAGGACCTGATTGTTTTGAAAGAAATACCACCTCAGATGCTAAGAGCCAGAAGAGATTATGCTTTTCTGGTGGAATAGCTCAGAAAGCGTCAGATACAGTACAGATGGGATGCCCCATTCGGTATTATAGTTACAATGGATAAACAAAGATATCGTCTCAGTTCTGTATGGAAAGCTCGTGATTTCTATCATAAGATTCTGAAGATGGGATACCCTGAACCTTTGGGATATGGTGAAAAACCACGAGACGAACAAGATAAACAGCAAACCACACAACCATCAGATAAAATGTATCATCTCCCTCTCCCGGAAGGGCAAGGAGTCAAGGAAAAAAGATCCAACCGTAAGACCACCAGACAAACGGATAAACAAGCTACTATGCAACAATCTCAACAATCGTTGGCCACTGATCAAGGAGCTACTGCAACAAGCTCAGAAGCTGTGGGAGGAGCCAAACCAAAGGTGAGACAGGCCTTGCGGGAGGCTCTAAAAAAGCTTCAGGCAACCAAAAATGACAACTAAGATTTTGACATGGAATGTTAACGGACTGAACTCTCCACAGAAAAGAAAGAAAATATTTCATTATCTCAAACAGTTTAAGAATGACATAATTTGTTTGCAAGAAACTCATATCAAATCAACCGATCAAAAATATTTGTTTAACCCCAAACTGGGCCAACATTTTGCGACCTCAGCCATGGAAAAGAAAAATGGCATAGTAGTATATTTAAGAAAAGACATTAAAGCTGAGCTAATTGAAGCAGATCCCTTTGGAAGATATATTGCATTAGATTTAATCTTAGAAGGGAAAAAGACGTTACTTTTGGGAATTTATGCTCCTAATCAACAACAAGATGGATTTTATAGAAATCTCCATGCTAAATTAGTACAGTGGGACTTTGAGTCTTGTATATTATTGGGTGACTGGAATGGCGTGATCGACACCAAAAGAGATAAGAAGACAGCTCGCCCGAACACCAAATTTCGAGCTAAGTTACCCAAATCCTTTTTTGACATGCTGGACGACTTTGAATTGCGAGACGCTTGGCGCGAGAGGCATGCAGAAGAATATGACTTTACCTTTTTTTCCAATAGACATCAATCTCTTTCAAGGATTGATTTTATACTAATTACAAATGATTTACTTTGTAGGGTGAAGAAGACAAAGATTATGGCGAGAGTTCTTTCAGATCATAATCCAGTCTGGATGGAATTGGGAAGGGTAGCCCAGGCAAGAAGGTCCTGGAGGTTGAATGAAAACTTATTTAGATATGAAAAGTATGTTAATGATTGTAAAAAATTGCTATCGGAATATTTTGTTCTCAATATGAACAAGGGTACATCTTTGGAATATGTATGGGATGCAAGCAAAGCGTATATGAGAGGAGTATTAATGAATATAAACAAAATACATAGACACAAACAAGGGCAAAAACGAAAAGAATTGGAAGAGGAAATTAAAGGGAAAGAGTCAGAATTAACATTGAATCCAGGAGATACAAAGATTAGGGAAACAATTGCTATATTAAAATCTCAGTTTGATATGCTGATCTCTGACCAGGTAGCTACTAGTTTATTATATGCTAAACATAATACTTTCTGCAATGCAAATAAACCCGGTAGGTGGTTGGCTTATCAGATTAGAAAAAAAAGGAAAGCTCGAAATGTATCCAAATTGTGTTAGAGAGGGAAGGAAGTGTTTCAACAGGAAGAGATTCAAAAGGTATTTCGGGAATTTTTTACAGAGTTGTATAAAGGGGATAAAATTAAGGACGGAGATATAGACAAATACCTAGATAAAGAGAAAATCCCCCTAGTTAGAGAAGAACATAGGCATAAGCTGAATCAACCTATAACCTCTGGGGAAATTTTGCAGGCAATTAAACAATTAAAGTTAGGGAAAGCACCAGACACAGATGGTTTAACAGCTGTTTATTATAAAAATCTACAGTTAGAAATGGTAGAACCCCTCAGAGAACTATTCAATAAAATTCAATCGGGAGGGAAAGTGCCTCCTTCGTGGAAGACTGCGTTCATATAGTTGATACCCAAAGAAGACCAAGACCTTACCCAACCAAAAAATTACAGACCTATTTCATTACTCAATGTAGATTATAAAATTTTTACTAAAATATTAGCAAATAGGCTAATGGGGGTAATTCAACAACTGATACATACTGATCAAACTGGTTTTATACAGGGCAGACAGATGAAGGACAACGTTAGATTAATTATCAACGCTTTAGAATACCTGGGAAAGAACAATCAAATCCCGGCCGCATTCATATTTTTGGATGCGGAGAAAGCCTTTGATCGAGTTAATTGGCAATTCCTGCTGAAGACATTGCAAAAAATGCAGATAGGAGATGGCTTTTTACGGTCAATTGGTGCAATATATCAGCAGCAAACAGCCCAGATCATTGTCAATGGAAGTCTGACAGACTCCTTTCAAATTGAAAAAGGTACAAGACAGGGCTGTCCTCTGTCCCCATTATTGTTTATTATAACTTTGGAAATACTGTTGAATAAGATACGGGGCCTGGGCGGTCTAAAAGGGATTAAAATTAGACAGCAAGAATATAAAGTCTGTGCATTTGCGGATGATCTGGTTATAATATTGGAACAACCGCAGGAATCTAGTAGGGTATTATTGAATACGATCAATCAATATGGTCAAGTCTCGGGATTTAAAATAAATCTAGGAAAAACCAAAATAATAGCTATAAATATGACTATCAAACAGAAGGAAGAACTGGGGGCGATGCTAAGATGTGAGGTAGTTAAAAAAGTTAAATATCTTGGAGTTAATATTTTAATCTCAAATGGGAAATTATACAAGTATAATTATGAACCACTTTGGCATAGTACACAGTTGGAGTTGAAAAGGTGGGAAAAACTGCATTTGTCCTTGCTGGGTAGAATAGCGGCAGTAAAAATGAACATTTTACCAAAATTTTTATTTCTTTTTCAAATGTTACCAATACTTAAAAGAGATGCGAATCTTTTAGAATGGCAGAAGGGTATTAACAAATTTGTGTGGGCAGGAAAGAAGCCGAGGGTAAAGATGAAAATAATGCAAGATGCACGTGAAAGAGGAGGATTGAAATTACCTAACTTAAAATTATACTATGACGCAGTGGCATTATCTGCAATTAGTGATTGGATTCGTCTAACTAATGACAGAATTTTGAATATCGAGGGATATGACTTGTTATATGGTTGGCATGCTTACCTGTTATTTAACAAAAAAATGGATAAGAAATTTAAAAATCACATCTTAAGAAATGCTTTATTGCGGGTTTGGAAAAAATATCAACATAAATTAAATGATAAAGTGCCCATGTGGGCAATTCCTAGACATGCAATTGAAAATATGAATGTAGAACAAAAACACGATAGAACCACCTATAGACAACTTCTTATCTCAGAAAGAGGGGTGATGCAACTAAAATCTTTAGAGGTACTTAAAGAAGAGAAGGTAGTTCAAACGTGGTTTCAGTATGGTCAATTACAGGCTAGGTGGAAAACAGATCAAAAAATTGGCTTTGTAAAAGTTGAGGATAATTTGTTTAAACAAATAAGAGATCAAAGCTCAATGCATATAAAGAGGATATATAATGTACTAGTACAGATGGATTCTGAAACGGAACTGATTAAGGATTGTATGATAAAATGGGCTCAGAATATCGAGGAACCAATAATGCTTGAAACATGGGAAAGAATCTGGGTAAGAAATGTGAAATTTACACAAGCACAAAACTTGAGAGAAAATTTTTATAAGATGTTTTATAGATGGCACCTAGATCCTAAAAAGCTTGCCTCTATGTATCCAAATGTTCAACCTAAATGTTGGAGATGTGGTTCTTGTGATGCTACATATTTTCATATATGGTGGACATGTCGTAATGTCAAGGCATTTTGGATAAAAATATGGTGGATCCTGCAAAACATCTTTAAAAGAAGGATAAAATTTACCCCCCAGTTGTTTTTACTGGGTATATGTATTGATTTTACAGCAGCAGAGATTAATTTGGTTCTGTATTTAATAACGGCAGCAAGACTCTTGGTGGCGCAGTATTGGAAGAAGAAAGATTTACCTACAATTCAAGAATGGACTTTGAAAGTTATGAACTTAGCCGAAATGGCCAAAATCTCAGCATATCTCAAAGAACATTCAAACGAGAGATATAAACGAGACTGGAAAAAATGGATTGATTACATAAAAAGTAAATATGGGACTAAGAAACTCCAGATAGCTTATGCTTAGTATCAGTAATAATTTAAATTGTTTAAAATTTGGGTAACAGTAAGAAGCTGAGTTCAATGTAGAGATATTTTAGACTGTGATTGTTCAAAAGGTATACCACGTATGGTCTTTGGGAAGTCGGGGGGAGGGAAGGGAGGTGGGGATTTAGGGGGAGGGGGGAGGGGGAAATACAATATGTGTTAAATTCCATGATTGTATTTGTATACTGTGGCTTTTCAACGTTAGTGCGAAAATAGAACAAACCGAATATACTGGAAGGTAATAGGTACCGAAGGAAAGAGTCGAGTGAAAGAAGAAGGAGGGTGGAGAGGGTGAGAGAGAGGAGGAGGAGAAGGGAGGGAGGGAATGGAGAGGGAGTGAGAGGGTTAGGGTTAGAAAGAAGGGGAGGGGAAGTAGGCGTAGAGGGGTGTGTAAGAAGGAAGAATGAAAGTTGGAGGGGGTTGAAAGAGGGTGTATGGCGGGCCAAGGTGGTATACTGGGTTTGTATTGTAGAGGACATTTTCTATATAAGCGAGGGCCGTGTTTATTATTCAATGTTATATGCCCTGATTAAGCACAGTGAATATGTGATTGTATAGAATGAAAACATAATAAAATATATATATTAAATAATTCTGTCCATAGCAGCACTGGGTTCACTCCTTTTCGTGTTGTGTTTGGTCAGGACTTTGTTCCTATTCCTGAAATTCCCCTTGAGCAACCACGAGTTTCTTCCGTCTCTGAGTGGAGTGAGCGATTGAGCCATGTTTGGCCTTTGGCACTTAGTACTTTGGATGCTGCGCATCGCGCTCATAAGAAGCAAGCTGATAAGAAGCGTGCGCAACCTTACCAGTACAAAGTGGGGGACCAGGTTTATTTGTCCACGAAGTTCCTTCAAACTACACAAAAGTCTAAGAAGTTGGGGCCTAAGTACGTGGGCCCATTTCCCATCATCAAGGTCATCAATCCTGTTTCAGTTAGTTTGCAGCTACCCAAGCACCTCAACCGTGTTTATCCAGTTTTCCACATTAACCTCATCTTTACGTCCGCCTGTGGACCCACCACCTGCCCCCCTGTTGATTGATGGTGAACGACATTTTGAGGTTCGAGAAATATTGGACTCTCGACGGCGGCGGAATCGGATACAGTACCTAGTGGCTTGGAAGCATTTTCCTCCATCTCATACCAAATGGGTGGACAAGTCCCATGTCTGTGCTCCCCGACTGCTTCGACAGTTTTATTCTGCTTATCCTGACAAGCCTTGACTTTCTCTCCCCCCCCCTTTTTTTTCTCTTCTGTTTTTGTTGTTTGTCTGTTTGTTTGTGTTTTTCTCGTTTTCCAGGCCTGACTGCCTTTTTCCGGGGGACGGCCAGATGTCAGCCTCTGCTTTGCTGTTGCTTCGGCTGCCATGAAACGGGGAGGGAGGGCATGTTATTTGGGAGGGGTTACTCATTGTGCTGGAGGAAGGTTCTGGAGCTCAACTGCCTGTCGGACTACACATGCGTAGGAGGTTCCCGCCAGGACTAACGGCACCGACATTCCATCTTCGTGATGCCTTTTGAAGTTATCTCACACCTGACACTTGGGTTAATTACGATTGGACTGTAACGGTGATGCCAAGGGGAGGGGTATGGGTTATTCTATATATCAATTGCTTTCGCGCCTAAATAATCAGACTTCGCTTCCCTATGCCTTTAATCATTTATAATTAGTAAAAGTACACTTGATTTCTACTCATGGAGTCTCGTGGTCTTCTTTCCTAATTATCTAATGGAGAGGTTCTGACAAAAGCATTTTGAAGAGTACCTAGCCTAGGGAAAACTTAAAGCCCAATCTTTCTTGGCAAGCCAAACATCTTGGAAAGTAAACATTATATTTACTTCTTTTTCAGCTGGCAGTGTAAAGTGGGGGGAAACAACAACAGAGGGAACTATGAGAGATGTTGCTTGATTACTAACCAGGCTGCATTATGTGCAAATGCAGAATTGCTTCCACAAATTATGCCTCTGTTCTGAATAGAAGATAAAAGGAAGTTTTCCTTATATTCTTGGGGCAACTCAGTATAATTACTTAGCTCTTGTTAAAAGTTCTTTTCAGGTTTCTACTCAAAAATAGCAATCTTCTCAGTTTAAGCATTTACCAGTCAGTGGTTTGGACACCAGAATATTGAACAAGCAAGTCAGCCTCTCAAAAATAAATGTTGGAAGTTTGGGAGATGCAAGGCACATACTGCAGAACCCTCAATTTTTAAAAATAAATCCATCATAGCCCCTCAAGTAATATTAATGTGTCTTCTCCATTGGCCCTTGGAAGAAAGGAGAAAGAAAGATCCCTGGCCAAAATGAGTGGCTTATTACTCCTTTGTTACAAAATCCATCCAAGCAAGCACGAAAGACTGAAGTTATGGAGCACAAGCTGTTCTCCACTGTGAAAGCCCAAGAGAGAGAAAGAGACAGGCTTAACCACCAGACATTGGTCATTTCTTTACTAATGACTTAAAATGCCTTCTGGAGTCATCTAATCATTAGGCTATAATAACAGTAATGATGGCAAGCAATAGCTGAGTAACGCTATGAAAAAGCTATAAGTCACTAGTAAGGAAGTAAACCAAGACAAATATCAAAATACCAAATGCAGCTTTTTGACTGCTGTTTCCAAGCACCTACATGGAATTTATTAGCCAATGCCTGAATCTAGGGAAGCAAAGAAAATATCAGACAGTCTGCAACTGCTCCCCCTAAGCTGAATATTCGTTCAGTTAATCATTTTTAAAATATGTTTTTCAGTATATCCATCACATTTTATAGATATTACAACCTACTCTGTAGTTGAAAAGTACATAATAAGTTTGTTAAATAAAAAGCAAGTAGAAAAATGGAGATTGCTGATAACAATCAAAGACTCAAATTTTATATAATTTAAAAAATGTAAACCACAATTGTAAAAATCCACACCCAGCGTGTTCTTAGCAATTGCATATAAAAAGTGGAATTACTACAAGGTTGGTTAATAAGCAGGATGAACTCTTATTTAGGGAAAAAAAGTTGAACTGATAAATGCCAGTTTTGGGGCATTCCAGGTTCACAAACATTTAACCACAATCCATCTGTATTTTACCAGTCAAAAGAAATGAATTAAGATGTTCTTAAAATCTTCCCTTTGCTATCAAAAATAGTATGCAGTCTCCAATATGAGTGTATAATTTCAATAGATATGCAGCATATGTATTTCACATGAATTGGTAAATGGAGAGGAGAAGGAAAGGGATAGAGAAGAGCGGGGAAGGAAGAGAAAAGTTTTGAACATATAGCTGAATAACATCTGGGCATATCTGTGACTGTATAAACAGGGGAAAATAGTGTGTGTCAGAAAATGTGCCGCTGTTTTTATACCAAATATGCAAATTACAATCCAAGGTGTGCTGCCTTACTTCCATTTAGAGGGGTTGTTTAATGTTTACTTTTAGTCATTTATTTTTACAGTAAAACACAAAATATTTTATAGGGCTTTATTCATACACCAAGTATTTACAGGACAGCATTCACTCTTAATGTATTGTCTTAGTTGACATTCCCCTCTTAAATGAAGGGAGTCACATGGTATCTACTATGAAGATCATCATTTTGAAGGTATCTGACTTTCAGAGTCCTTCACTGAACTATCTGGAGCAATGGCAACCCCAGGGCAACATACCTGGCTACAAAACCAGAGAGATGACCAGCTTCAAACTTTTAATTTGACTGATTTTGCCTGCATTGATTTTACTCTTATGTTATATTTGGAACTTTTAAAATTTTCCAAAGATGCCTTGAACACTTAGGCATGGTATACAGAATGAATGAAGAAAGAAAGAAAGAAAGAAAGAAAGAAAGAAAGAAAGAAAGAAAGAAAGAAAGAAAGAAAGAAAGAAAGACCACACAAACAGATAGCTAACCTTCAAATACAACCCCAAAATCATTGATACAGGTGAGACAGAAACCAGTGATTGGCAGTCAAAAATGATTATTATCAAAACGTACAAGAACTTTTAATTCCAGGGCCAAACACTCTAATATATCAAGAATCAGTTCTTCTAGAGGTGAGGAAGAAGGTGACTTGAGTTTAAAATCCTGAAGGTACAACTGTATTTTACATCTTTATCTAGCAGTGAATAATCAGTTGTTAGGTAAGGTTAAGTTTCTGAGATGATCCCCAGCTGAGAATTTTCAGCCAAGTGAAGCTAAGTAGTTATCATAAGCTACAGGTGTCAAACTCATGGTGTCAAACTCATGCTGTCTCGTGACGTGTCATGACGGTTTTCCATTCGTGGAGCTGGGGTGACCTGCATGTGATGCATCCAGTCCGTGGGCCGCCAGTTTGACACCCCTCTCATAAGCCATGAAGTATCAGAAGGCCTTTGATAAATTGCTTAGCATGGCTTAGCAATTGAGTCCTGGTGGTGCAGTAATTAGAATCCAGTATTGCAACTCTGCCCACAGTCAGGAGTTCGATCCTGACCAGCTCAAGGTTGACTCAGACTTCCATCCTTCCAAAGTTGGTAAAATGAGATTTTTGGGGACAATATGCTTACTCTGTAAACCACTTAGAGAGGACTGTAAAGCACTATGAAGCTGTCTAAGTGCTTTTGGCATTAGGAAGAGGATAAAATGAAATCCTTTCTCACATCTCTCATGTAATATTAAGTGTCCTTTGCACTATCATTACAATATAATTATAGAACAAACCATCTCACTGAAACCAAAAGGTGAAACTGGCTGGTGCTCTTCTGCATCAAAAATTTCAAAAGATGATCTTCAGTTTTGTAAATATTGTAACCACCTTTTTTTTTCACAGCCAGCATCAAAAATCAGAAGAAGCAATCAAGACAGTGGGCAAGTTTAGATTGGGAAACATCCAAAATACCATGAAGAATTTCCTGTTCTGGATGATGCACTTCCAGAAATGTACAAACTACACCCAAAATATTTAGACCAGCCTGTTCTAGGATAGGGGGAGGGGAGGAATATTCCACAGGGTGGGGGGGGATATAGTGATTCAGAGCAAAATCATTCTATTTTGGACATCTCTAAATGATGCTATTATGCAGATCATCCCAATTTGATTTCAAATAGATATTTTTTCATACCTGGCCAAGAATAAATCAGTACTTAGCAAGTAAGAACAAACATGCTGTAAAAATGAACATGTGTGCCAAGCTCACAATTCAGTGGCTACTTAAAACAAAACAAAACAAAAAACCTATCACCTAACATTTAAATATATTGTTGAGTGTTTTATAGCAAAACCTTAAATCCTAGGCTTTAACCATCATCATAGTTTCTGCAATGTGTTCTTCATCCACAATTTTGTTTCTGGCTTCAAGTCATTTCCTATATTTCTCCATGACCCTGACTGAAGAAATTATGAATTAGCTGTCAAATCATCACTAATCCATAAGGAGTATAAATTAGCTGAATTCATCAGAAAGGACCTCTTGAAATCACAGTGCAAAGCCCATTGGAATAGCAATAGCACTTAAACTTATATACCACTTCACAAAGATGCTGGGAAAGACTGAGGGAAAAAGAAGAAGGGATGACAGAGAATGAGGTGGCTGGATGGAGTGACTGAAGCAGTAGGCATGAGCTTACCAGAGGATGGTAGAGGACAGGAAGGCCTGGAAGAAAGTTGTACATGGGGTCGCAATGGGTCAGACGCGACTTTGGCTCTTCATTTTACCAACCAGGTATGAATCGAACTGCTGGCAGTCAGCAGAATTAGCCTGCAATACTGCATTCTAACCACTGGGTCTCCACCTCTCACAAACACCAGGTGAATGTGTAGAGCAAGTTTAAAAGCGACATTTAGGGATCAATATGATTAATGGGAAGAGAGAAAACAAGCAAAACAAGCTTTCAAAGGTGTTATGTACTGTACAATCATAAGAACAATAAGCTCCTCTAATATTTTGGATTACAATTCCCCAAAGAAACATTATATCAAGATATTTGGGGGCATCTTCATTATGACAGAATCAGTTTGAGGCAACGGTTAAGGCACCAAGCTGGAAACTGGAAGACCATGAATTCTAGTCCTGCCTTGAGAACAAAATTAGTTGGGTGACCTTGAGCCAGTCACCCTCTTTCAACGCTAGGTAGAACACAATTCCAAAAACTTGCAAGAAAACTGTAGGGATTTATCCAGGCAGCTCTTAGAAGTATATGACTCAATATTAAGTCAAAGGCATGTGAGCACATACAAACAAACATTATGATATTCTTGGTGCCAGGATAGATTTTATTTATTAACAATGATATTTATACCCAGGCATGAGGTGTTAAATTCCACCCTGAATTACTTAGCTTGTTTAGGCACAAAGCCTTCCTACAAAAATCATTTTTGAGGGAATTGTTTAAGCCACATAAGTTGCATGCCAAATAATCTTAGTGAAGTTGTTATCCATTTTCTCTTAGGAAAATCTGACTCTGTTTGGAGAGAATCCTACAAGATGTATCCAGGCTAATCAATTGATCTCTGCCTGCTGTTTGTTGTGACATCTACTTGGAAAATATTTGCAAAAATTAATTCAGTATGTTCAGTAAAAAAAAAAAAGAGCAAAACAAAACAAACATAGTGAAGCCAATATTCTGGATATATCAGTATTAATACTTACTATCCCTTTAAACTACATTTTTATAAAGTAATGCTGAAATTGTTATTTTCCCAAAAGAGATGATATAACTCTTCAATTCTAGCTTTTACAGTTAAGATTGCTTGTAACTGGATAGGTCTTTGATTGTCAAAATTCTATGGCAAAGTTTATTTAACAAATGCTGTAACTAGGAAGTAATAGGTTAGCAATAACCAGCCTTTTGACAATGGTCTCTCATCTCAAGTCCAAGAGTATAAAGAGCCAACATTGGTGATGAAACACATGTTTTGGCATTCAAAAGCTTGCAGGTACAAATTTTGGCATCTCCAAGCAGAAAAGTTATTTTAGCTTGGGAGGTTGCTCACTAAGCCAGACTTTATTTTCCTGTCCAGAACACTATGATTTTTGTGGTTATTTCTTGGGAAACTACCAAAACAAAGATATTTTAACACGGTTTTGCAATGAGATTGTTGAGCTTCATTTATAAACATTTGCAATTGGAAAGAGAGTCTTTCTGCTTGTCACAAGCTGAACTTCACAAGGGCTGGAGAGTGAAAGTTGAGGCTATGTCAGACTGATGCCAGGATTTTGGAACAAGAGACAAGTTGTTATATTTTGTAATTGATAAACTTTTTTTTAGGACGTGTCAAGGGTGGGGACAGGTTTCCCACCTAAAAATAAGGGGAAATGTAGAAATAGTGTTTGTGCCAAATTTGCAGCATTTGCAGTACCTTCAGGATTTGGGGGCATGGTTAGAACTTGTCAGGTGAAGGTCATTTAAAAAAAAAAGTTTGGAGATGGCATCCATGATATGAAGACTTCTGTAGCCATGAAACAGAGACATTTATTACTTGGGAGAAACATGATGGCTCATCTTCACAAAATATTAAAATGCAGAGATATCACCCTGTCAAAAAAAAACCTACATATATTCAAGGCCATTCTTCTTCCAGCTGAAACAAATGTCTGCAAAACTCAGATTCCTGGACTATAGGCTTTTGAAACAGGGATGAAATTGTTGAGAATAACACAAGAATAAATCATTTCTACTCAATAAAATATCGAGGGTGGTGTGATGGGTCAGCTGTTAAGTTGCTGGTCTTGTTGGCTGGAAAGACAGCAGCCCAGGTTCAAGAGTCAAATGTTGCGTGATGGGGTGAACTCCGTTCTTTCCCCAGCTCCTGCCAAACAAACAGCTCGAAAGCATGGAAATGCAAGTAAATAAGTAGGTACCACTTCCCTTAGGTGGGAAAGTGGTAGAACTCCATAACATCATGCTTGGTCACATGACCACAGAAATGTCTTCAGACAGTGCCTGCTCAATGGCCTTGAAATGGAGATGAGCATCACCCTCTAGAGTCGGCAATGACTAGTGGAGTAAAATCTGCAAGGGATACATGATTATTGAATACATGATGCAGAACTTAGAAAAAGTCCTTGAAACTTGGAAAAATGGCTATTGAAAAAGAGGTCAATGGAAGACCATAGTTAGTCCTGTTCATGGATAGCATAATCAAGAGTTTACACAAACTCAAAAAGTAGTTACTAATAGATCGTTGTAACAAAATGATATCCTTTGGATTCGAACATCTGCAACTGCATGCCTGAACAGTAACAACAATTCCCAATAATAGGATGAAAGGAAACTGTATGTCAGCCTCTGCTTTGCTGCTGCTTCGGCTGCCATTGTAACGGGGAGAGGGGGCATGGTATTTGGGAGGGGAATCATGATGAGCTGGAGGAAGATTCTAGATGCTGACCTGGCCATCTTACTGCGCATGTGGAGGAAGGGAGTTTCCCGCCAAGGTTAACTGTCCGGCATTCCATCCTGGTGATGTATTTTGAAGTTATCTCCCACCTGACAGTTGGGTGAATTATAATTGGACTATGGAATGGGGTGCCAAGGGGAGGGGATTGAATTATACATGATATTCTTTGCTTTCGCGCCTAATTAACCAGATTCAGCTTAGCTTTGCTACTGTTCCTTTATAATTATTAAAAGTACACTTGATTTCAAACAAATGGAGTTGAGTGGTTTCTTTCCTGATTATTAAATGAAGTTGCAGCTGACAATAAGCTGCAGAAACGAAAAGAACACAAACAAACAGACACACAACAATACATAAAAGAGAGAAAGGGTAAGGGAGAGAGAAAAAACAAAAGAAAGGAAAAATTAGGAGATTGTCCGACAATCAGGGCTTGTCAGGATAAGCAGAGTAGAACTTGCGGAGCAGACAAGGCACCCGAACATGGGACCCGTCGACCCATTCAGTGTGAGACAGGGGAAAATGCTTCCAAAGCCCCATATATATTCGATGTCCCCTAAAGAGATGGAGGAAATGAGGAAATTCATTGATAAAAACTTGGAAAGGGGTTTCATTGAGCCAGCAAGACCCAAGGTAGCAGTGCCAGTATTGTTCAGAGAAAAGAAAGATGGCTCCCTCAGATTGCGTGTGAACTTCAAAAACTTGAACTGCATCTCAACTCAGAACCTGTACCCATTACCACTGATGAAGGACATGCTGGCCCATCTGGGAAAGGCTGTATTTTCACTAAGTTGGACATAAGAGAAGCGTACTATAGAGTCAGAATTAAAGAGGGGGGACGAGTGGAAAACTGCTTTCAACTGCCCCCTTGGTTGTTTCCAATTTCGAGTAATGCCATTTGGCCTGCAGGGGGTGCCAGCAGTTTTCATGCAGCTAATTAATGAGGTTTTACATGACCATCTTTACAAAGGAGTTATCGTCTATTTAGATGATATCCTTATTTACACGGAAACGCGTGAAGAACACGTGAGGCTTGTTCGCACAGTGCTAAAAAAACTCCGGGCAGCTGAACTCTATGCCAAATTATCCAAGTGTGAATTCCATCAGGAGAAGGTTGATTACCTGGGCTATCGCATCTCACACAGGGGTATTGAAATGGACCCCGCTAAGGTCAAAGCGGTCACCGAGTGGGAGGCCCCTCGTACACATAAGCAATTGCAAAAGATTTTGGGTTTTGCTAATTTCTACCGTCAATTTATTCCCTCCTTTGCTAAGATAGCTCTCCCTATAACTAACCTCCTTAAGTCTAAGGGAGGGGCCAAACCCAAGCCTAGCAAGCCGCTGGATTGGACTATGGACTGTCAAGCTGCTTTCGAGAAGTTAAAGCACCTTTTTGCAGAGGAACCAGTTCTCAAACACCCGGACATGGATGAGCCTTTTGTGGTCCAAGCTGATGCCAGTGATGTGGCTGTGGGTGCTGTACTACTTCAAGCTAATAGCCAAGGTAAATTGCAATCCTGCGCTTACACCTCTCGCAAACAGACCGAGATGGAGAGACGTTGGGCCATTTGGGAGAAAGAAGCTTTTGCTGTTCACTGGGCTTTGTCCACGTGGCGCCATTTTCTGGAGGGCGCCAAACACCCTTTCGAGGTGTGGACTGACCATAAAAACTTGGAAGCTTTGAGAACGCCCAGAAAACTTTCTCCTAAGCAGATGCGCTGGGCTCAGCATTTCAATAGATTCAATTTTACCTTGAAATACATCCCAGGGGGGGAGAATTTTATGGCTGATGCTTTGTCCAGACTCCCTCAGTACAACTGTTCTAAGCTCAGTGTGATCCAGCCTGTCATTCCCGCGAAGAGCCTCGCTGCTCCTGTTGTTACTAGACGTCAGACAACTTCTAAGGTGGAAGTCACTCAGGACTTTCTTTCTAACCTAAAAAAGGCCCTTGCTGGAGATGACTGGTTCCAACAGCACATGAATGAATGCACTATGAGGGATGGATTGCCTTGGATTGGGGCAAAGTTATATGTTCCTGTGTCCATTAGACCCATTGTTCTTCAACGGGCTCATGACTCCCGTTGGATGGCTGGGCACTTTGGGTTCGTCAAGACTCTACACCTCGTCAAGTGGCAGTTTTGGTGGCCCTCATTGAAAAAGGACATTGAGACACATGTTGCCAGTTGTCCCATTTGTGCTGCTGCTAAACACCCTCCGGGTAAGCCCTAAGGGTTACTCCAGGCGGTGGCTCGCCCAGTGGCCCCATGGAAGGAAATCTCCATGGATTTCATTGTCGAACTTCCTGAAAGTCAGGAACACACTGTTATCTGGGTTGTTACGGACTTATTCTCCAAACAGGTCCATTTCATCCCTTGCTCCAAGATCCCCTCTGCTAAATCTCTCGCTAAGATGTTCATCTCACATATTTATTGCTTGCATGGGGTGCCTGACCACATCATTTCGGACAGGGGTGTTCAGTTCACCTCCCTCTTCTGGAAATAATTTCTGAAGTGGATTGGCTCTGCCCAGGGGCTAAGCTCCTCCCACCACCCTCAGACTAATGGGGCTTGTGAATGGACTAATTCTGTACTGGAACAATATTTACGTTGTTTCATCAACTACCAGCAGGATGATTGGGTGGATTTGTTGCCGCATGCTGAGGTGGCTTACAATAATTCCATCCACAGCAGCACTGGTTTTACCCCTTTTCGTGTAGTGTTCGGCCAGGATTTTGTACCCATTCCTGAGATTCCTCGCGAGCAACCGCAAGTGTCGTCGCTGTCCGATTGGAGTGACCACCTTTGGGACATTTGGCCTTTGGCTCTCCTGACTCTGGATGCTGCGCACCGCGCTCATAAAAGACAGGCTGATAAGAAACGGGCTAAGCCCTATGAGTACAAAGTTGGTGATCAAGTTTATTTATCCACTAGATTTCTTCAAACACGCCAGAAATCGAAGAAATTGGGGCCCAAATATGTTGGCCCGTTTCCCATTGTCAAGATCATCAACCCTGTTTCTGTCCAACTCCAGTTGCCTAAACATCTCAACCGGGTTTACCCTGTTTTTCATGTTAATCTCCTGAAACCTCTCTGCACTTCTTCTTTGAGACCACCTCTCCCTCCTCCTCCCGCTCCGCTTTTGATTGAGGGTGAGCAACATTTCGAAGTCCGTGAGATTCTGGACTCTTGTAAATGGTGAAACCGTGTTTAGTACCTGGTGGCTTGGAAGCATTTTCCCCCATCTCACACTGAATGGGTCGATGGGTCCCATGTTCGGGCACCTTGTCTGCTCCGCAAGTTCTACTCTGCTTATCCTGACAAGCCCTGATTGTCGGACAATCTCCTAATTTTTCCTTTCTTTTGTTTTTTCTCTCTCCCTTACCTTTCTCTCTTTTATGTATTGTTGTGTGTCTGTTTGTTTGTGTTCTTTTCATTTCTGCAGGTCTAACCACCCTTTTCTGGAGGGGGGGGCGGATGTCAGCCTCTGCTTTGCTGCTGCTTCGGCTGCCATTGTAACGGAGGGGGGGCATGGTATTTGGGAGGGGAATCATGATGTGCTGGAGGAAGATTCTAGACGCTGACCTGGCCATCTTACTGCGCATGTGGAGGAAGGGAGTTTCCCGCCAAGGTTAACTGTCCGGCATTCCATCCTGGTGATGTGTTTTGAAATTATCTCCCACCTGACAGTTGGGTGAATTATAATTGGACTATGGACTGGGGTGCCAAGGGGAGGGGATTGAATTATACATGATATTCTTTGCTTTCGCTCCTAATTAACCAGATTCAGCTTAGCTTTGCTACTGTTCCTTTATAATTAGTAAAAGTACACTTGATTTCAAACAAATGGAGTTGAGTGGTTTCTTTCTTGATTATTAAATAAAGTTGCAGCTGACACTGTATGTTATTTGATTAGAGGTAGAATCTAATGCACCAACTCTATCACATGAACTTTATTTGCTTTAAACATGCCAGAAACTGAATCTGGGACTCTTTCATACAAAACAAATGTTGAATTACTAAATTCTGATCCTAAGACAGAAGTTGGGGAATACAAGGAAGTCTGTAACCTACTCTGTGAAAACCTTCTGTTTGAAAGACAGCGGAAAAACCATACATTCACACACACACACACACACACACACACACACACACACACCAATTTGCCAAAAGAAAAATAAAAGTTTTCAATGAAAACCAATGAAAGAAAGCAATTAGCTAGAAACAGGTCACCAAGAATTCCACAACAAATCTGTACCTCATTGGCATGTATCAATGCAGCTGTAATCCTTAAGATACCCAAAAGAATCATATGAAATTCATGAAAGTTGTAATAGGAAACAGACATGCTTACTTTCCCAATAACCTTATTTATTCCACCAACTAATGATTCAACAAGACTAATAATTTGCTATGTCTCAAGACTATTGTTTATATTTTAGAGCTGCCTTCAAGGATAGGGGCAACTGACATAACATTCTGTTCAATTTCTTAACATTCTGAGCCAATCTGGAAAAAAAATATGGTTCAGGAACAATTAGATATAAACAATGATACAATTGGAAGTATTAGCTGCTAATACTAAATACTAATACTAAACAGGCAGTGGAGTTGGAGAAACTATGGATAGCCCAAGGATAGGTGAGCTGATTCCCTTCAGAAGTTTTTTTTTTATTCAAATGAAAAATGTGACCTTGAAAACATATCTGATAGATACAAGATGCCATTTATTATTATATAATCTTTAAGATATGTCACGTACTGAAAATTCTTACTCTGAAAATTGTCCAACTTTTTTTGAAAGGAAATTCCACTTCTGCTAAATTTTAACTGATCAACTAACTTTGGGACTAATAAAGCTTCATGATGCTAGAGGACCTGAATTGAGGAGAGGTACAGAATGGTCAAAGATGATTCCTGCTAAGAGTAATTAGTGAGGTTCTAACTGTCCCATTGACATAATTTCTAAAATGTGAATGGGGAGTGGAGTAAGAAAGATAGACTATACTTGACCAGTGTCAGGCACTGCTGGATGACTATCTTCTGGTGACAAGGAAAGTCCAACAAAATCCAAACAAATAATTTAAAGTGAACCCATGAAAAGTCTGAGAGCAATTTAGTTGAGTTTAAAATACATTTAAGGCAATTAATCTTGGAACAGATAATGCATGAAGCACAAACCAGTATAAAAAAAAAATCTTCATACACCTTAAAATGGAAAGAAAATTGTACCCTATTTGCTACAAAACTTTCGACTAAGAAATGTACAAAATCATGTATTATTCTAGTTCTAAATTTTCAGAAATACAGCCTTGGGAGCAATAAAGTAAAGACAAGACACAAACACAAATGTTCAATGTGGGAAGTTGACTTATACTGTACGTATACACTTATACTTTCAGTGATTCCCAACAAGAATTCTATCTAAAAAAAAGCCCTGAAGATCACTGGAAAAAATGTACAAGTATGTGTACATATACATTGTATATTATGGGAAATTATTCAGAAAATAATGATTTTTCTTTGGGATAATGTTTTTAAAAATTGTACACATGGAGAAAAACACATAGATAATGTTTACTTATCCTTGAATCCTCAGTGAAGAAGTGATTCCCCAAGAAGTCCAAGACTGGACAACCACTAATGATACCAGCCCAGGAACAATCCTAAGTAGACACCCCCTTCTACCTGTCTCTCACGAACACTGTTAAATCAAGACAACTCAACAAAATCCTTCTAGGAACTTTCCATTATTAAAATTAAATCCGGGAAAAAAGTTAAATTCAGGTTGGCAATATCAGTCTGAGGTTTGATAATCCCAGAGAGGATGGGCAGGAAATCTTTACCCAGGCACTGATGGTCATTATGTTCTGTGCATTCCACTATCCATAAAGCTAAAAGATCATCTTCAACAGTGTTGGGTGGATCATCCCAGTTGTTGCTTTTGACACATGATTTTATTTTAATTTTTGCTCCATCTGGTCAATGTAGCAGCAGCTGCAAACATTAGCTGGGGTCAGTAGTTAAGTATAGCCAGCTGTGTTTTACAGGACTTGCCCTTATAAATAATTGAATAACTCACTCCCTCTGTCCTATGCTGAGTAGAGCAGGGAGGTAGAGGAAAATAAGCCAACTGAGCTGTAAAATAGTATAACAATGTTTTCAGACCCATTTGGATAACAGACCTATGGGCTCTTTTTATTATTAAGAAAGGGGGGAGAAGCATTGCTATCAGTCAGAGCACTGGGCACCAGCCCAAAGGTTACCAAAGAGACATCAGCTTGTTCCAATTTACACAGTTCCAACAACTGTGTAAAAGGCAACTTCATACCTCCAGTGCAACTCTTGGATTGGCTTGGGATCAAGCAGCCTGATTAAGAGCTTTTAAGACATAACATTGTTGCCAGCTGTATGACCCCCAGCTCAGAAATGGCCATTCTGACAGTTGAGCGCACAACCTGGAATAAATGGAAGCTTTACGGATGACTCCCTCAAGTGATACTCATAATCCAGCTGAAATTCAGTTTTTCTGGAAAAAGATAAAAGAAAGTGATGATGCACAGGCCAGTTTCCTGGGTTCTTGTATGTGGATTCACAGAGTTTTAAAAGAATTTGAACAATGCACATCCCAAAGAAGATATTGAACAAGGGTTCAGGCTAAACATGGCAAGAAAGAAGGAATGATTGCAACTCTTACCTTCCCCCCAAAAAAAACAAATAGACTACTGTGGAGCTACTAACCCAAAGGCGTCAAATACAGGATGTGGTCGGATTCCGCCCACAGGGCTATCCTGGAAAATGTAAGTGGCCGGCCTGCATTGCTTTGGCCCAATCTACCCACATCACTTTGGCCCAGTTTACCCAACGTGAAGAGGAAGCATCGGGCCAGCATGGCTTTGGCCTGGCCTACCAATGTGAAGAGGAAACATGCCAGCAGTTTAGTAGTAGTGTCAAGCTGGCCCCGCCCACCCAGTCAGCCATACCCACCAAGTCAGCCACACCCAGTGAGTGGCATCAAGCTGGCCACGCCCACCCAGTTGGCCACACCCACCCAGTTGGCCACGCCTGCCCGGTCCCCCGAGGTCAACCACAGTCCTGATGTGGCCCTCAATAAAATTGAATTTGACACCCCTGTACTAACCATAGAAAGAAGCAGATTTTCATCAGTGCACACAAAAAGAGACTTTAAACACCTTCTCTGCACGTTCACTTTAGCTGCTGCTTATAATACATTTAAAACCCAAATTAAGGGTTTAAAAGAAAAACAGAGGACATTAACCTTCATTAATAGAGCAGACCCAGAAATGGTTTATCTAAAGAGAAATATTTAGGACGAAAAAGAGGGCCAGGCCTTTGACAGCATGCTGAGCAGTACCTGCAAAGTTAATTAGATTTGTGGTTTCCAGCAATTTTGCCCAGTTTCTAGTTCTGTTTAATGTCTGTTATGTTCACTTAATGATAGTGATAAAAAATGTCGGAAAAACACTTCCGGTCAAGTGGGTGTCTTGACTTATGATCGTAACGACCTACGAAAGGATTTCTAGTCCCAATAGCAGTTATAAATCAAGGACTCTCTTTACTCTGCTCTTCCATCTTTTAGTTCTATATAATTAAGGTGACCAGATGACCCGATTTCAGCGTGACAATCACGCTTTATAACAATTTTTCCCGTGTCCCTCCGCGTTTTAAAAAAGTCCCGATTTTTTTCTGGCTTCATGTTGAAAGCCCAGTGGATTTGCTTAAGAAATCCTAACTGGGGCAAGAAATCCTAACCGGGGCAAGACAAAAGACACCCTGTCTAACTAACCTCTCTCTCTGTCTCAGTACTTTCATTGAAGATATTAAAACTTTAAAGCAAGAAAACGGAACCCCCCCGCCCTTACTCACTTTTATAAGAAAAAATGAACCATTACCATAGAGCTGCAGGAGGAAACACCTGGCTAGAGAGGGAAGCAACTGTTACTTCCTGGATTTTCCGGAGGGGAGGGGCATGGAGTTTGGAAGTCTGCTTGTGTGGGAAAATGGTGCTCTTCTTTTTTCTTTGAAAACTATTTCCCTGGGTCTATTTAACCATTTTAATTTGCTCAGTTCTTTGTATTAACATCTACATCATTCTGGATTGATTTGGAGTGTCTGCCTACTGGTAAGTGGGTTTTTTTCTTTTATTTTTTAATGTATTTTAAAATAATATTTTATTTATTGTGCATAGGATTTATTAAAATAGTTTTATTCTGTGTAGATTTAAGTTAAGAACTCCCTGTTATTAAGCTTTCCTCAATTAATCTCTGAGTAGATTCCCACCAACTTCAAGATCCCAAGGGCACATCTTGGAAGCTACACCTTTGCTTAGTTTATAGATGATGTCTTTCCTTAAATATGAAAATAAATACATTTATTGTTCAAATGTGTACATCTCAATAGAAATGACTCTCAGGGGTGACAACAATCCACTAAAATAATAATATCAAGCGTCCACAGATCGCTAAGTGTGAAAAATGGTCATCAGTCACTTTTTTCAATGCCATTGTAACTTTGGTCACTAAGCCCATTATACCATCTTTCTTGCCACAGTTCTTAGGTGAATAACTGCAGCTGATAAGTTAGTAACATAAGTGAATCTGGTTTCCCCATTTGACTTTGTCAAAAGGTGATTATATGACCCCAGGACACTGAAACCATCATAAATACGAATCTGTTGCCAAACAACAAAATTTTGATCATGTGACCATGAGGATGCTGCAACGGTCGCTAAGTGTGAAAATAGTCGCTAAGTGTGAAAAATGGTCATCAGTCACTTTTTTCAATGCCATTGTAACTTTGGTCACTAAGCCCATTATATCACCTTTCTTGCCACAGTTCTTAAGTGAATAACTGCAGCTGGTATTTCGTATTTTGGATAGAATCTTTTTTTAAATTTGTTTAAGACAATTTTTAAAAAGGATTCTATCCAAAATAAATTGAAGTGAAACCATTTTTAAAAATTCTATGCACAATACTTTGAAATATATTGTGCATAGAATTTTTAAAAATAGTTTTACTTCAATTTATTCTTTGTGGAATAGTTTGAAATGTTTTACTTCAATTTATTCTGTGTGGATTCTTTTTTTAAATTGTCTTAGACTATTTTAAAAAAGAGTCTATCCAAAATACAAAATACCAGCTGCAGTTATTCACTTAAGAACTGTGGCAAGAAAGGTGGTATAGTGACCAAAGTTACAATGGCATTGAAAAAAGTGACTGATGACCATTTTTCACACTTAGCGACCATTTTCACACTTAGCGACCATTGCATCATCATCATCCAAATGGTCATGTGATCAACATTTTGATGTTTGGCAACATACAATTTATATTTGTAAATTGTAGTTATGCTGAAATAAAAAAAATATTACAATATTATTTTTGCATTGTATGCAAATTTTTGTTGCTCCGTATAAAATTTTTAATCAAGCCCCCCCCCCCCCAAGTCAAAGGTGTCCCTCTTTACCAATCTGAAAATCTGGTCACCTTATATACCATGAACTCCCATCACAGCAAATGAGGCCTACAGACAGATTTGAGTAATCTCTTTACAGACAGTGGGACTCTTTGAATATATCCTTCATTTCTTCAAAAAGCTTTGTTTCCACTGATGACATTAGCTGCCTCCACATTGTGCCTTATTCAGTAAAATTCACACCCCAAGGAAATTCACTGGGTGGATTTTTTGTAGTTTTTTCAATTGAGGATTAAAATTTTCACACACCTACACCTAGAAAAGACTCTGTGTGACTTTTCACAAGTTCTTTACATTAAAGATATGTATTCCGTGATATGCAAATAGAAAAAAAAGCAATGAATGAACTACTAATAAATAATTATTAGGGCAGCTGGCAAAAGATAAAAAGGGGAAATCCACAATTACATTTCTACTTTTCTTTTGTTAAATCTAGTCTGGTGCCTGAAGGAAAGGAGGGAAGAAACCATAACCCACTGGAGTAGCTGCAGAATGAGGAAATACAATTAAAGAATAAAGTTAAAAAGAAAGGATGGGTTTTTTTCCCAATGCTTCATGGAGAAAATTTTGTTCTCACTTGTCATCCAGTGCTATCTGTCCTCTCAAGTTAGTCATGGCTCTGTTTCCTATGCTTCTGGAGACAAAGCTAAGTATTAATACAGGTCTTCAATTTTCCATTTTCTGCCTCTTAAGGATAAGTGTCTTTCTCTGCCATGTAAAATCAATCTCTCTCTCTCTCTCTCTCTCTCTCTCTCTCTCTCTCTCTCTCTCTCTCTCTCTCTCTCTCTCTCTCTCTCTCTCTCTCTCTCTCTCTCTCTCTCACACACACACACACTGCCAAGGAGATCATATAAATCCTATCAGAATATCCAATTACATTTTAATTCCCAAGAAAAATTTGAATGAACCAAGACTCCTGTTTACTACCACTTTTGGTAGAAAATATTCCAAGTAGTAAGTGATTAAGTAAAACATGAGCATGCAAAGGTGCACCGAGGGAGGGAGCGAGGGAGGGAGGGAGGGGGAGAGAGAGAGAGAGTATGATAATCACTTTCCTGATTCACAACTACTTCTAGAAACAGCTTTGATCTTACTTTTGCTCTTCCATTTGTATCTCTTGTGAATGTGACCTCCCACTTTCTTATTTGTTTATTTTTATTTTTATTTTTCTTTGGTTTCTCTATTCCAACCCCCATTTCCCTCCTTTTTCCTTCAAGTTTTATTTTTATTTCTTTATTGATTATAAATCCATGAGCTTTTATGTTGCCTCAAACCTTCCCCCTGTAAGTAGCTCCAATTGAACACTATGCTGCATTGAACCTATTAGGGATTTCTCCCTTATATTTTCCTAAATATACTTAAAAGTCTGGGAGAATAAAAAAAAAAGTCACCTGGTAAACTAGACGATATTTCTCAATGGGCAGGAATTACATAAAAAGTGTTTCATTATTCATTTGCAGACATATGCTAAAATGAATGTTTTGGAGACATCCATATTGTCATCATGGCAGCCACTGCTTCAAAGATTAATTTCTGCCTCTGATATAAAATATAAAAGAGTGATACCAGCAAAGAGGAAATTAAGCAGAAGGATAATAGGGTGCTTGGAGACTCAGCTGAGTTTTCTAGTGAACCCAGCTTGATTTCATAAAAGAAAGCACAGCAGTGAGAAGCTACTTCACACTTTCCTTGTACCTCTTTTTGCCTGAATTTCTAGAAGAAATTATCATGATTGGACAGTGTGATTTCTTAGGGTCCACATCTAACAGAAAGGTTATTATTTGCACAAAGGCATAAAAAGATTTTTGCAGTGAAGGGCAACATTTCAAAATTTAGAACCTTTTAAAAAAACATTTGCTTTTTTTTATCTCTTTCATTCCCCCCCCCCCCCACACACACACATTTTCCTCTTGTTTTTAAGTTTTGCTTAGGTTCCTTCTTTTATACATACAGTATTTTTCTAATGTAGAGTTATTGTTTTAAGTGTTCGTTTGTTATTTAGTGTATTTGTGTTTTGTGTGGGTATACTGTGTACATAACTCAAGTTATCTTTTCTCCTTATTTCTACCATGATGTAGCTCAGAAGCATGGGAAGTGAACACTTGTAAGGGAAATAAAAATTATATGGAGTTAGAGAAATAAATATTTGCTCCTATTTTTCCACTTCATTTGTAGCACAATGATATGTATAACAACTTAGAAATGAATCTCCAAGGATAGAGGTTGTTTAAAAATAGTCACAGTTGTGTCCTTCAAGACTGTATCATGACATCTTGACTTTTTTCTTTTTGACAACCATACCCATTTGAAAAAGCTTCTGAGAGCTTTCCAATGGCCTTACTTCCCCAAAAGTAGATAACGGTGAGGTCAAAGTTGACAGTGGATTTCATGATGATGTTACCCTTTCAGTCGTGTCTGACTCCTGGTGATTCTATGGGCCAGGTGAGATCTCTCCATATCTTCCAATCTTGCACCATTTCTTTGAGTTGTTACGCTTTGGCTGATGTCAGCTTTGATGTTGTCCTGCCACCATATTCTTTGGTGGCCCGGTTTCAGTGGTGAAATTCAATTTTTTTTACTATTGGTTCTGTGACATGGCTTGGTGGGCATGGCAGGGAAGGATACTGCAAAATCCCCATTCCCACCCCACTCTGGTACCAGTCAGAGGTGGTGTTTGTCAGATCTCCAAACTACTCAAATTTTCCACTACCAGTTCTCCAGAACCTGTTGGATTTCACCCCTGCCTGGTTTCCTTTTACCACTAACTCTTCCAAACACAATCACTTTCTCCAATGAATTCCCCCTCATGACATCACCAAAATAAGTGAGATGCTGTTTTGTAACATCTCTGGTCTTATGTGTTCCAGTACTTGCTTGTTGGTGAATGAATTTACTGTCACTGATATTTATATTTCTCTGGCATGAATATACCTAACTCAATTATTCTCAGGTCGGTTAACAATCTCCCCTCTTACCTTAAAAATAACCATTTTATAACAACATTGTACAATAACAACCTCTGGAGGTTTTAGCCTAAGCTTTCAGGGATAACCCTGAAGTCTCTGATTGGGCAACTCTGATGTGAATTAATAGAATATCAACATTAGGCCTGTCTGGGTCAAAATAGTTCCTGAAGCAGAAAGTTTAACAAAGTAGAGAGATGAAAAGTTTGAAATATTTGAAAACTATATTGCTGGCGGGCAAAATAGCAATGTAGGTGTTTCAATGGTTTAATCTTTTATTAAGATTAAAAACAAAATGACTACAGATATAGAGTGAACACTGGCAATAGATAACCACAGAGAATCATAGGACTAGAAGGAATCTCAGAGACCTTCTACTCCAACCACAGCACAACCACAACTATTTCATTAAAACATTTTAATGCAGCACTCCTGGTTGTACTCCTGGGAATACATATGTTTTCTCAGGTACTAGCTGTAGTAATCCAAATATCAACAAAACATAGTTGGAAGAAAACATAATTAATGTACTCTGTGGGCAAGGACACTGCTACTATTCCGCCTCAAACTGTATGAAAAGCTATTGTTTGTACAAAGAGTTTTTGTTCTCTGTTATTTCAACACAACCTTTTGATCCTTGAGAGAGCAGAAGTAAAACACTTCCAGGATTTAAAATAAATAAATAAATGCATTTAGGTTAGGTAATAGCTAGAGTCAGTGGAACAACCTGAAAGCATCTTGTTCAAAATGCCTAAGTGGAACCTGCTTTTAGAAGTCACAAAATGAAGAATTGTATAGTTTCAATCTCCCTGCTCAACTTTTTTCACAACTCAGATTAAAAAGAAGCCTATTAGACAATTAATAGAAGTATACATCCACAACAATATATCTACTCCATGGAAATGAGAAGCCAATATTAAAGAAGAAGAAAAGGCCTTTTTCATTTTAGTTTAACAACTATGTTTTAAAGATACAGTACTTCCTTCCCAAGCCATAACTCTGCACTGGGTTCTACTTTTAATTGTAAATTGTGTGAGAGCAGTGATGGCGAACCTTTTAGACACTGAGCACCCAAACTGCGCATGTGCGAATGCCCAAACTAAAACTCGGACATGCATGCTCGTATGCGTGGATATGCACGAATGTGCACATACATGGACATACGCACATGCACAGACATGCGTGCATGTGCAGCAGAGGCCCGAAGACAGCTGCCCAGCGGGAGGTGGGATAAGTTCTTTTTCTTTCATGAGCTTCTGTTTCGTTGTTTGCAGGAAAACAGAAGCTCATGAAAGAAATGCCACAGATGTCTAACCTGGGGCGATGGCGAGCGTGCCAGCAGAGAGGGCTCCGTGTGCCACCTCTGGCACGTGTGCCATAGGTTTGCCACCATGGATATAGAGCATAAAAGGTGCCTTTGTAAGGCTTGAACTGATTATCAAGGAAAGTTTCATTGCAGATACAAGTGTTTCCTTTTTAAGAATGCAGCTGGAAAAATGCTGTGGTTAGAATGACATGGCATTATCTCCTATTTTAAGCATATTCATATTAAGGAGCAAAATGTTATTCTGTCTTAAGTGAAAATAATCTGAAAGGCCTTCTCCTTTGAACAAATGATATTTCTATATAGCTACATATGCTTCAAATCCTCAGGGCCACCCTTTCAATGTCCTGCAATCATATAGAAAGAATCACCAGGGTCAACTAACCCTCTCCCAGTCAGCACCCTTGTGCCTTCCCTTGAATGGAAAAAATGCAGAAACATTGTACAGATAGAGTATAGGAAGCACCAGAATCTGATGCAAGGATTCCATAGTCCAGAAGAGAGGGGGAAACCAAGGTTCAAAAAGGGAACATTGGCAGAATGTCTATGAAGATTCTCAATCATCCAGGTCATGTTTGCCTCAAAGGTGCTTTTTTCAAAAGGCAACTGGACTTTCTTGGGTTTTTTCCTTGAAAATGTTTCACTTCTCATCCAAGAAGCTTCTTCACTTGAACTGAAGAAACTTCTTGGATGAGAAGCATAACATTTTCAAGGGAAAAAAACCCCAAAGAAACTCTTGTTGACTTTTGGAAAAGTATCTTTGGGGCATTGGAAGGATGTTTCACGAATGAAAAAGCTGCTGGGCCTCAACTCTAAGGGAGCAGAAGGAACTTGTTGGACAACATTATTGGCCAAGAACACAAGGGAACAATGCTAAAGTCACATGCGAAAATGTACGTCACATCACTTCCTCTTTCATCAAATTGGCATTTATTTGGTTTAATGCTCAGCAGATTGTATGAACGCAATCACTTTTGGTTTATTCAGAAAACCAAATGAAAGATAGATTCATGTGATGTGGGAATCCAGCATCTCTGTCTTCTGATTCTTTACCAAATTCCTTCTTACATCAAGCTTATGACAGCCATTTTCCCCTTGAGATCTATATTTCATTCTTCAGAAACATGCATGTCAAGCCATCGCACAAGAAAGATTGCCAAATGAAAGAACTACCTTTATCCACAAAGGGAACAGCAAATATCTTCCTAAATATGCCCTTTGTACTATGCCTCAGAGCACAAAGGTCACTCTGGATTTCCTTATTTCAAAGATATGTCAAAGCAATCTGATTTACTTAGCTAATGCTTTATTAATACTTAGCCAATCCTTGCTCTGTTTGACTATTGAAAAAAAGGCAACTTCTCTGTGAGAGAAGCAAGACCATAAGATGAAAGAAAATGGATCTCTACCCTAGAATCCAACACTTAAGGGTAAAGTGGTAATTTGCCAAAAATATGACAGGCCGTGCAACTCAGGTGATACTTCCATGCTGTGCAATTGGTTGAAGTTTCATCCATGTAAGCCAGAAGGCATTTGTGTTCAATCTGCCATCTGTTGAATCCAAAGTAGATAGAGACAGAATTAAAAATGTGGACCATATGACAATAAGGATACAATAGGGGGGGAGAAGGCGGGGCTTAGCAGTGAGAAGACGGACTTTCAGGCTATTCCTGGATCTCCTTCTATTTCAAAGCATTTGGACAGTTCCTTTTTGGACCCAAGCTGTCCCGAAGAGACAGTGAAAGGTAGGGGGAGACCCAGTGGTCCCAGAGACGTTCGCAAAGTCTCTGGGGACCTGGAAAAACCTCCTTTGCCAGTGACTTCCAGATTAGCCACAAAGCTAACTGAAACTGCAGACAGCCCTAAAGAAAGAGGAAAGTGTTTCCAGCTGGTAATAATATTTTATTATTCAGAGACAAATGGACCACCTAAAAATTCAAACTAATTTAAATTAAAGAACAGAAGAATCTAGCGGCGATTTTGATCTTTTTAATGTTTTTTGGATGGTGGTTATCCTACCTTTTAAATGTTTTAAATGTTATTCAAACAGGCAATGGATAGATTACTTCAACATCTCCTCTGATCTTCTGCAAGCGGGCTGTAAACCAATTCATTATAATTTGGCTGTTTACAACTTGACACTTTTATTGCTTGGCTGTATTGGCTTAAGATCTGATAAGATTGCACAGCTTTCAGTCTGCTTTTACTTGTAAATACTTCAGAGCTCTCAAGAAAAAAATACTAACTGTGTACAAACATGGTGTCTATTCAAGCATCTATTCAAATGATTTTTTCAGCACTACAGAAATTGTCTGACACACAAGATAGAATTCAGAGAAAATTGGATTATTTGGTGTTTTTGGCAACAAAGTATCAGGAAAAAACTGAGAATGTTTTTCAAATACAAAATAAGAATGTCAGAGATAAAGAACCTGATACTCATGATAATTGGTTTACTTCTGAGGGAGGAAAGAATGGAATGTTTGAAGAGGAATTAAACGGACAGAAATTTTACTTCCAAAGACGGCGCGGGAGGAGTGGGAAGCATCAAAGAATCCACAGTTTATGAAATACCATCTGCAAAACATTTGATACCATCACTGAGAATTAAAGACAAACTGATCAAAGAAATAAAGAGGGGGCGGCAACATTATATGAGAGGCATTACAGACAAAAAAGTGCAAAGATTTCTTCGTATGGACTTGCTCATAAAGATGTTTGGAGAACTGGACCCACAAAAGGCAGCAGATATAAGACTGTTCTGTTATCGGAGAGATACAGGTTGATAAATGGAAGAGTATAACTTAAAATTAGCTAAACTTAGTTAAATTCATTTGCAATAGGCATAGATGAATAAAAATTGATAATGATAGTAATGTATACAATGTTGAGTTGATATAATAAGTAATAATTGGATATGAGAAGGGAATAATTGGATATGAGAAGGGAAGAGGTAAGGAGAGGAGGATGGAAAGGAGAGAAAGAGGAGGAGAGAGGGTAGAAAGGGGAAGAGGAAGAGCAGGAACAGGAGAAAGGTACGGAAAGAAGGAAGGGGAAGGAGAGGAGGAAGGAGGAATGTAGAGAAGGAAGAGAGGGAGAAAGGAAAGGGAAAGGAAAAGAAGATGGAACGGAGAGAAAAGGAAGGAAAGAGGGTAGGAAGGGAAAAAGGAAGAGTAGGAGCGAAGGAGAGGCAAGGGAAGAAGGAAGGGGAAGGAGAGGAGGAAGGTAGAAAGTAGAGAAGGGAGAGAGGGTGAAAAGAAAGAGGTAAGGAGAGAAGGATGGAAAGGAGAGAAAGAGGAGGAGAGAGGGTAGGAAAGGGATGAGGAAGAGCAGGAGTAGGAGAAAGGTACAGGAAGAAGGAAGGGAAAGGAGAGCAGGAAGGAAGAAAGTAGAGAAGGGAAGAAGGGAGAAAAGAAAGGGAAAATAAGGTGGTGTTATAACAGGAGGAAGGGATGGTAAACAAAGCAACCCAAACCGTATATTATAACCTATTAAATGAAATAATAAATGTATAAGAATGATAAATGTTAAAACACTTGTAACCAAATGACATGCTATATGTGATGATGGGTTTTCCTTCTGTTTTTTTGTTTTTTTGTTTTGTTTTTGTTTTCATTGTTGTGGGTATGTGTTGTTTATGTAACAAAAAATAAACTAAAAAAAATGTGGACCATACTAGGTCTACAGTTATGTAGGCTCCAGATATAAAAGTTACAAATATCCATTTTTGGGTGGAGTTTACTTTAAAATATTATGATTCATATGACTACCAGGGCAGAGTATCATAAACCAGGTTTGAAAACAGGTCATTTTGTACTGGTCTTGCTCTTGGGGCTTGATAGTTTGAAACATGTTCATACAGCACATGCAAACTCAAACACACACATACACACAAACACACACTGATGTTGCAGAAGAAAAAATATTTGCTTTTCATCCTCCTTTTTTTCTTTTGCTCAATATCTCAGATTTTGTGTTGCCTGCTCAATGAGCAGTTCCTGTTGAGTTTGGAGTAGGTTGCTGGGGGGGGGGGAGTGGGGTGGCATTGTGAAAGTATAATTGTTGCAGTTCCTGGGCATAAGCTGCCCCCTTCCAGTAAGATTCCAGTAAGTCAGTGCCTCTTGCAGTAATTCAGTGTCCCCTTCCAGTAAAATTCAAAGTTGGGAAGCAAGAAGGAAAACTGAAGAAGAGATGCAAGCAGAAAGAGATGGATGTTTAAGTCAACATTAACTTAAATACATGCCAATCCAGAGCAGGAATCAAGGAGTTAAAATGAATATTTAGAAGGATACAGAAAAGGACAGAAAATTTCATTGAAGCCCAAGGAGAATATTATCAGATAAAGCATCTCTCATTGTTACCTGCCAGATTTGAAAGGCAGTTGAAAGCAAAACAAAACAAAGCACATTCACTTTGTCAATATTGGCAATGTTTTATAGTGGAGGGTATTAGATCCCATTTTCCTTGATTGTAATGTGTACCACGAGGTTTTCTCAGGCAGCTTGGTTGCGTGATACTGCATTCCTACGTGAGGTTGAATAAAGCCCAGTGTTGTGATGACTCAAAAGCTTCCAAACCAACTCTGGCTGTTTAATATTTTGATTATTCTTTTTGCTTAAGGCCAACATTCATGAGCAAAATAGTGTGGCAGGTAGACAAGGTGGGTGAATTGCTTTTAAGATTTCATTCAGTACTGAGGACCATGCAAGTTGTCACCATGCAAGCCGGAAAAGGCTGGTACTTGAGTCACAGCTCCACAAAAGGCATTTCATCCTTTGCCATCATAGGCATAGGGAGCCGTGCTTATGCATTCCATCTCTGCCTGGAATGGTCTCTCACCACATTTATCTCAGATTTTGGCTAATTTGGGTTTTGCCTTATTGCCTCTTACAGTCCTACACAGCCAAATGACCCGTTGCTATGGCAATACGTGCATGAAAACAGGGCATAGCAATCTTTGTTTTTTCTAAACTAGTACTGAATCAAAATTAACCAAATTTACTAATTGCTATCAAACTTAAAGCATTGACCACAATGTAAATACAATGGTGATAGGAACAATTAATATCATTATAATTGTTAGTACAACCGTTATTACATTATTAATAGGAATAAAACCGATAGGAAGGCAATGGAGAATGGAGAACTAAAAAGGCTAAACATGTATGTCAATACAGAAGGCTGTATAACTATTTTGTATATTGTTATGTTTGTCTTGGTTTCCCCCCACTGTTTTTAAAGGTAAAAATGTTTAATAAAAACTATTGGAAAAAAAAGAAAAGAAAGCAGGGTATAGCATAGGAGGGTGGGGAGAGAGTATTCTCTGACAAACGTCGTAGGTTAAATGGAATTAAATAAATCAAAAGTTAAAATTAACATGTTGACTGCAATGGGTTAAATTGATAAGGAAGAACGCTCAGGATAGGGATCAGGGGGAGCTTCACGGCAGCTGGGAGAAACAGGCTGCCACACTGCAGGATTTATTAGGGGTAGTCCTCGACTTATGACCCTAATCAAGACCACTGTTTCAAAGTGAAATATTTCTTAAATGAATTTGCCCCATTTTATGACCTTTCTTGACACCATTGTTAAGTGAATCACTGTAATTGTTAAGTTAGTAACACAATTGTTATGTGAATCTGTTTTCCCCTGACTTCGCTGATAAGAAGATCGCAAAAGATGATCATATGACCCCGGGGACTCTGCAACCATCATAATTATGAATCAGTTGCCAAGCATGTGAATTATGATCACATGACCACGGGGATCCTGCAATGGTCATAAATGTGAACAACGGTCATAACTCACTTTTTTTCAGTGCCATTGTATCTTTGAACAGTCACTAAATGAAGTGTTGTAAGTCAAGGACCACTGGTACACCATTCCTGCGAATGTCTTCAAACAGAGGCTAATTGTCATCCGCCCAAAATGCTCAGGTGGATCTGCACTGAGCAGAGGGTTTGACTAGAAGACCTCTGAGGTACCTCCCCAACGCTCCAATTCTTATGGAAGAAGCTGCTTCTTATCTCAAAGGCAAAGCATTCCAGTCTTTGCTTTCAGAACACACATACTGCTACTAAACTTTCCCAACAGGCATTTTACAAACCAGACCGTGGACTTTATCCCTTATAAAATATCTTTTGTGTATTCACTGGGTAGAAGAGGAGCTTTTCACCTGGTGCCTACTGTAAATCCTCAATATGTCTGAAACAAAACCTATAAAGGGGCCTCCAAGCTATTTACCAGCCAGTGAGCAATATTCTACTGTCACAGTGCAATATAGCCGCAGCCTAAAACTTCTCAGAAATCAACCTTGGAAAATGTTTGCTTCCAAAGGAGTGCCACCAAGCAGGAGAGAAATAGTGAAAAATGCCACTACTTCATTTTTGACCTTTGTCTTATAATAAGACACTGCTCCACCAAGCCACTGGATCTCTAAACACTTCTTTAAAGGCTAAACTAGACATGTCTTAAGTATCAAGCAATAATCCTGTTGATTTGTCCTTTATGGTGAGTTTCAGCTAACAATTCCATTCAGTTCAGACCTTCTATTATACAGTCATCAGTTCCCATAGATTTCAGAACATTCCTCTATTGGGATATTATTTGACCATGTAAATAATTTCTAAATAAATAAAAAATAAGATGACTATTTCCTCCAGATTGGACAATAGGACTGGGCAGGTCTCTTGATTCAAAGCATCAAAGAGGTTTCAGATTTGTATGTGGTGTGTATGTGTGTGTGTGTGTGTGTGTGTGTGTGTGTGTGTGTGTGTGTGTGTGTGTGAAAGGACAAGCTTTCTGTATATGTCAGGAGCTTTCATATCAGATCTGAAATCCTTTTCCTGCTGGGTTAGTTAAGCTGCACATGCCTGACAGGGAATGTATGGCTCTCAAGACAGGAACTACAACTCCCAGAAACCCCTAGCAGTTCACATTTTCTCTCTTCTCTTTTCAATAATGGTGGGAAATAATCGTCATTTGATGCCAGTTCTAAACACTTTTTTTTTACTTCTTTTTTTAAAAAAAATTATTATTATTTTGTTACATAAACAATACATACCCACAACAGTGGGGGGAAAAAACCAGGCAAAAAAGAACAAGAAACAAAACAGAGAAGAAGAAAAAACATTATCACATGTAGCATGTCATTTGGTTACAGGTGTTTTAACATTTATCATTCTTATACATTTATTATTTCATTTAATAGGTATAATTTAGTATCATTTCTTATTCCCTTACCTTTACTAGTTTATCCTAACTATATTTCCCCCCACAGACACACTTTGTATATACACAACAATTAAAAAAGAAAAACACACACTCACAGCAAAAAAACAAAAAACAAAAAAACAAGGATATGTTATATAAAAGTATATCAGCTGGTTACAAGTTTTTGTGCATCTCTTCCATTAATTCATATTAATTCAAATATCTTAACTCAAATGTTTACTATATTAACATCATCATACCTCCACTTTTAATTGACTACAGTTATTTAAACATCCTTCATCCTTAACTATACCAAAGATTTAATCCACAACCACATGCTGGCATTTCATTTACTTATTTATAAAATCCTCCATTAACATCAAATCCTCATATCCTGTTTCAGCTAAACATCCATAATATTTAATACCAAAAATTTCATCCTCCATGTATATAATTTATTATCATTCTCCTTTCTTTATTTAATTATATCCTATATCATAGCATTTTCCCCCTATTAGTTAAGATTTAACTGTATATAGATATAGTTTTATTTTATTTTTTATAATAATTATTATTGTGATTAATAATAACCTTTATATATAGTCCAAAGATATTTCTAACCTTCCCTTCTCATATCTAATTATTATTTATCATAGCAACTCAACATTATATACATTACTATCATTATCAATTATTATTCAACTATACCTATTACAAATGAATTTAACTAGATTTAGCTAATTTTAAATTATACTCTTCCATCTATCAGCCTGTGTCTCTCCAGTAACAGAACAGCCTTAAATCTGTTGCCATTCGTAGGTCCAGTTCTCCAAACATCTTTATGAGCAAGTCCATACGAAAAAATCTTTGCACCTTTTTGCTTATGGTACCTCTCATATAATGCTGCCGCCCTCTTTTTATTTCCTTTATCAGCTTGTCTTTAATTCTCAGTGGTGGTATCAAATGTTTTGCAGATGGTATTTCATAAAGTATGAATTCTTTAGTGCTTCTCACTCCTCCTGCGCCCTGTCTTTTGAAGTAAATCTTCTGTGTGGCTGCTTCCCCTTCAGACATTCCATCTTTTTCTCCCTCAGAAGTAAGCCAGTAGCCCCAAATATCAGCAAATTGAGAATCTTTATCTCTGACATCTTTAGTTTGTATTTGAAGAACATTCTCTGTTTTTTCCTCGTATTTTGTTGCTAAAAACACCAAATAATCCAATTTTCTCTCGATTCTATCTTGAGTGGCAGATAATTTCTGTAATGCTGAAAAAATCATTTGAATAGATGCTTGAATAGACGCCATGTTTGTACGCAGTTAGTATTTTTTCTTGAGAGCTCTGAGGTATTTGCAAATCAAAGCAGGCTGGGAGCTGTGCAATCTTATCAGATCTTAGACCAATACAGCCAAGCAATAAAAGTGTCAAGTTGTAAACAACCAAATTATAGTGAATTGGTTTACAGCCCGTTTGCAGAGGATCAGAGGAGATGTTGGAGTAATCTATCCTTTGTCCGTGTGAATAACATTTAAAACATTTAAAAGGTAGGATAACCACCGTCCAAAAACCAATAAAAAGATCAAAATTGCCGCTAGATTCTTCTGTTCTTTAATTTAAATTAGCTTGAATTTTTAGGCGGACTGTTTTTCTCTGAATAATAAAATCATCTTACCAGCTGGAAACACTTTCGACATTCTTTAGGGCTGTCTGCAGTTTCAGTTAGCCTTATGGCTAATCTGGAAGTCACTGGCAAAGGAGGTTATTTTCCAGTTCCCCAGAGACTTTGCGAACGTCTCTGGGATCACTGGATCTCCTCCTACCTTTCACTGTCTCTCCGGGACAGCTTGGGTCCAAAAAGGGACCGTCCAAGTGCTTCGTAATAGAGGAGTTTCAGGAGTAGCCTGAAAGTCCATCTTCTCACTGCTAAGCCCTGCCTTCTTCCCCCAGTTCTAAACACTTTCATGGTACCCTGACAGTCTTACTGTTCAGATCTGAGACCCTTGGTAAGATAACGGTAAAGCTTTCCCCTGTCCAACTGTGTCCGATTCTAGGGGGCAGTGCTCATATTTGTTTCTCAGCCAAGGGAGACAGCATTGACACTTCCATGGTCATGTGGCCAGCATGTGTAATATGCTGAGGCACACAGAACACTGTTACCTTCCCACTGAGGTGGCACCTGTTTATCTAGTCACATTTGCATTTTTCCGAACTGCTAGGTTGGCAGGAGCTGGGGCAAGTAATGAGAATGCATCCTGTAGCACAGCACTTGGGTCTCGAACCTGGGCTATCAATTTTCCAGCTGACAGACTCCTGGTCTTTAAATGGTGAGCCATTGGGCCCTCTTGACACCTTTGATAGATGCTGCTAAACATCCTCTCCTGGTCTCAGGACTGGACCTCATCTGAGCTTTTGCCTATTGATTTGCCTGAAAATCCTGCTTCTGATTTCTGATCCTAGATTCTTTAGGAAATTAAACAATTACAATAGGAAATTAAACCTTTCCCTTAAAATGAGCTGGAAAAACAACAAATTCCTAACGCTGAGAGCAGAATCTTCTCCCATCTGCTTGATTTTTTTCCTCCTGGCCTTTTCTGATGAGTCAGGTTTTTTGTTCTACCAACACTAAAAGAGGGTCAACGAGGCTAAACCATTTGACCTGCTTGTTGGCAGTGCATCTATAAACCCCTTGTTGGTTTTGGAACTGTTCTCACAGTTGGCAAGGGAATTTTCAAAGCATACAAGAAATCCAAATATTTAGCCCTATGATGAATTACAGGTGGGGGAAGTATATTAAAGGAAATAATACTAAAGGAAACAAGCTGCTTGAGATTTTTCTTTCCCTCCAACTCCATCTGAAGCACAAACCCATGTCTCTGTATGCCTATGCAGTGGTAGAATTCAAATAACTTACAACCGGTTCTCTGCCCTAATGACCAGCTGAGTAGGCATGGCTTGGTGGTCATGTGACAATGTGGGCGTGGCCAACTGTCAGGTCAATGGGTGCTTCGCCTTAGCTGTTACAATGTAATAAGGGTAAACCAGAGAGGCAGTTTCTATAAGCAGGGCAATAAAGATTAGGCTAGAAACAACACCAGAATGTTTCCTTCCTGCCTTCCTTACAGGATTAGCCCTGTAAAGTGGAAAAAAACAAAATGAGATTTCTTCCAACAACCGGTTCTCCAAACTGCTTAGAAAGTTAACAACCAGTTCTCCCAAATAGGTGTGATCTGGCTGAATCCCACCACTGTGCATACATGTTGATTATTTTCCCTGTGTATATTCATACATATTGCTTATTTTTCCCTCTAGACTGAAGTAAAATCCAGTAGAAAACCATATGGACAGGACAGAAGGAATCCAGAGGCCAGCAGGTTAATAATATGCCAGAGGAACTGTTCCGATGAATTTCTTTCTGAAATTTTGCTCAATCTTGAACAAGGCAGGAGATAGGAACAGAAAGTGTAGGAGGATCCCATGCCCTACCATACCCACTGAAAGTGGCAGGACTCATTTATGGTTTCCAGTGAAACAATCTCATCTCTGCCACTATAGGTATCTCTCACAATTAGGCAACAAGCTTGGGAATATTATTGTTGGATCAGTAAGCAAAGAGCAGCAACTATACGAGCAAGCTATTGCATGTTGAAGCATACATGAAGGGAAAACAATGATTCAGATCTACCTAGCATTCTTTAGAGAAATCCTGAGCATTGCCTAATGAGAGAACACAGGGCACAATAAAATTTAAATTAAAAAGAAACCCATGATGAATCATGTTCTCCCTTTCAAGCACAGAAGCTCTCTGTGAAAGAAGAGAATGCTCTTATCACATGTGAATTAAAAGACCTGCACATAGGGCTGGTTTGTTATGTCAGCCATAAAAGATAGGTAAGGTAAAGAGGTTCCTGCAGTTTTTACTCTGTTAGTTGTTCCCATCTCCCATCTCCATGTGCTCATCTCTATTGCAAGGCCATTGAGCCAATACCTGTCCAAAGACATTTTCCTGATCATGTGGCCAGCATGATGTCAAGAAGTGCTGTTCAGGTGTAGGTTCCGGCTGCTGCTGCTACTGTGCATGCGCAGAAGCAAAAACAAGTTGGCGGCGCCAATAGAACCATTTTGGGGGCATGGCAGGTCGAGTTATTATCTACTTGGCTGAACCAGTCCAAACTGGTAGGAACCCACCTCTGGTGCTGTTACCTTCCCATCAAAGTGCTATCAATTTATCTACTCACATCTGCATGCTCTCAAATTGCTAGGTTGGCAGAAGCAGGGATGGGAGCTCACCCAGTCACGTGGAGCTTGGGTCTTGAACCTGGGTTGCCAGCTTTCCAGTCAACAAGTCCAGGGTCTTAACTGCTGAGCCACCGCTCCATCCCTCATACAAGATGGACTTGACTAAAAAACTAATCCCATGTGGGTCAGGGCTACATTTCCTACTAGAGGTATAATATAGAATATTTCAAATATGAATATGTTTCCCCTTCCTTCCTTTTAATTTCAATGAACTAGAGAGAGCCTTATCTGAATGTTTTCCTAGGTTCTTTTCTTGGTCCCAACAGAAGCATCTATTATCTGACTATTGTTTTGGTAGTTGCCTATTATTCAAGATTACTCCCTATACCTTTCATCTTGTGCCCTTCCCTCACGGCTTCTAGCAGCCTAATTCAGAAATATCAGAAGGAAGGAGATCTACATCATGTAATTTAGGAGGTAAGGAAAGGTTACAAGGCGGGGGGAAATTCTGAGGGTGTAAACTTTCAGTAGGGATTCTGGATGTTGCCATTTTCATTAGCTAGACTGGAGTGGAGATATATAATTAGCTTCCCAGAACCCTTTCTAAATGTTGCTACTGAACTTCAGTATTTAATGGGATGGAACTTCAGTAGATGGCAACACTTGATTGACTTCACTGGGCTCAGAAGCTAAGCAGGATTAGGTCAGGGGATTGCTTGGATGAGAAAAATCCAGAAAATTGGCTAGTGGGAGAAGCGAGGAAGACAATTTTTGGCACTTTTTATTTGATGGATCCCTCAAATGAAGAGTGGAAGAGAGAAGAAATAAGGTTTGGAGGTTAATTTTATTAGTTACATTCAATTTAATTTGAATTGGCTCAAATGTATATTGCCCTGGCCCCACCCCATTGTTCAAATGCACCATTTGGAAAGACTAGAAGTGCCTTTTGCCTTTTTGAAATTTGTGTACTCTTGAGCTAGGGATTCGGGGTTAGATATAACATTGAGATGACCAGAAAGCAAGATTTGTTCTCAACCAATACCTGTTGGAATGCTTGCTTGCTTGTGAACAGTCAACTTTTATTATATATCTTAAATATCTATTGAATGGAAACTCTCCCTAATTTGGTGGCCCTTTCAGGTATGGCTTGGAATTCTGGGAGTCTTAATCCCAAGGTTTTTGGTGGGCATCAAGATGGGGGAATTCTGTTCACTATCATAAAAGCTATAGAAATATTGCTAATTGGTGATTATGACAGTCTGTTTTTAAATCAATGAAGAGATTTCTAGTTATCACAATAATAAGCAGATGTAAACTTTCCCATCTTTACAAATCAATCATCCTTATCCCTTATATTTTCTGAGTGTGGAGGGCACTGTAAGAGTAAGAGGCAGATTTCTCCTCTTCAAGGATTCCTGCCACTTAATGTGACCATAAATAACCACCTTATCTGAAGGTAAAGCACTGCCCCAGATTCTTGAATTATAATTTTATTTCCCCCCCTCCCCCCACACAAGTGTCATCATATTTGCCTTCCAATCTGTGGGAAATATAAGATTTTGCAGCTGGGACAGTAGGAGTGGTCAGTCTACATTTCAAGACTTCAATCATAATAAGCCTTCCTTGTGTTAACCCCAGTTCTGCAGAGCTTGCTATTGCTGGAAGTAACTTTAATCCATGTATTTCTGGAACCCATAAGATGCTGAAATCCTTGCAGAAAACCTTAAATGAGCATTTAATACTTAGTGTTTTCTTCTGGGCAACCTACAAGGGTATTTGAGTATACGGATGCTATGCAGGAATGTGGTGGCTCAGTGGCTAAGACACTGAGCTTGTTGATCAGAAGGTCGAAGGTTCAGAGGTTTGAATGCCTAGTGCCGCGTAATGGAGTGAGCTCCTATTACTTGCCCCAGCTTCTGCCAACCTAGCAGTTCGAAAGCACATAAAAAATGCAAGTAGAAAAATAGGAATCACTTTTGGTAAGAAGGTGACAGTGTGCCTTCGGCATTTAGTCATGCCAGCTACATGCCCACAGAGAGGTCTTTGGACAGCACCGGCTCTTCAGCTTTGAAACAGAGATGAGCATCGCCCCCTAGAGTCAGGAACGACTAGAACATATGTGCGAGGGGAACTTTTACCTTTAAGCTATTTTTAGGAGTAAGGATGGAGAGCTTCTGTTTTGTTACCTTATTGTTTTGCAAGTTGCCCTGTGTTTTGTGAGTCAGCAGCATAAAAGTGGTGATGGGAGACCTAAATAAATGAAATAAATAAAGACAGCAACTTAATCCACCGAAAAACCTGGATAAGGGCTTTAAGTGCACTTAAGGATCTGCATGTTTTGGCCCGCAGTGATTAATATCAGGATAATCACAGTGTGGATCTTGACTGTGCTAAATAAAGCTGGGTTTTATGTACTGCTGGAAAGCAAGCTGACTGCACAAACATTGGGTTTATCAGAATTCAAACAGAAGCAAAAGTGCCAAGCCAAAGAGGATAATAGGAGTTCATGATTAGATTGCCCTTCTCTGAGGAATGAAATCCAAAGTTGCAACCTGCTTCATAATCATAGATAGCGTGCCATGAATTCAATAAAAGCAAAACTCTGCCAAGCCTCCTCAGTGAGTCTGCTGCAGATTTTCATATTCAAACTAGTAAAGTAAAAAAAAAAAGGTGCAGAGAGCAAAGAAGAACATAGTGGGCTTTGTTGGAAGGAGGGGCAAAAGAAGAAAAGAGACAAAACTGAAAAAATATCAGGCAGGTTACAAAACATGCTGTTTGGTTTTCAGTTCATTTAATCATTCAACAGAAAGAAAATCTTCACTTGCAACTCGCTTCAGTTACTTATTAGATTCATACATCACATTCAGCTAACCTGTGCTTTGCTTTCTTCATGTAATACCATCTTGGAGATTGGTAAGCCATGGTTTCTGACATTTTGTTCCAGAGAGCTATAATGTATTCAATAACAATAGCACTTAGACTTATATACCGCTTTACAGTGCTTTACAGCCCTCTCTAAGTGGTTTACAGAGTCAGCATATTGCCCCAACAATCTGGGTCCTCATTAACCCACCTTGGAAGGATGGAAGGCTGAGACAACTTTGAGCCTGGTGAGATTCGAACTGCCAAATTTCAGGTAGCCAGCAGTCAGCAGAAGTAGCCTGCAGTACTACACTCTAACCACTGTGCCACTGTGGCTCATAAACCATCCAATTAATCATGAGTACATGAACCCAATCTTATTCTCCTTCGGTATTATCTTCTCACTTTTCTCCTTCATATTATTATTATACAATTGTATCACAGCGGCCAGTTGTTTCGCCGGATTTGGCATTGGTTACTGGTCGGGCCCCACCCAGGGGCCTAGGACGTCGTAACGTATTTTCGTAATATGCATGCAGATCCAAGCAGTGCGGCTTTTTGCATTTGACTGATGGTGATTTTGTCAATTTTTAACTGTTTTAAATGTAATTCCAGTGCTTTTGGGATAGCACCCAGTGTGCCAATTACCACTGGAATTACCACTGCTGGTTTGTGCCATAGTCGTTGAATTTCGATTTTTAAGTCCTGGTATTTTGCGATTTTTTCATGTTCCTTCTCGGCGACCCTGCTATCACCTGGTATTGCGATGTCTATGATTGTGACCTTATTTTTCTCAACCAGTGTGATGTCTGGTGTATTATGCGCCAGTATTTTGTCGGTTTGTATACGGAAATCCCACAAGATCTTGACCATCTGATTTTCGGTGACTTTTTCAGGCTGATGTTCCCACCAGTTTTTTGCTGTTTTGATATTATAATTTTTGCACAAATTCCAATGGATCATTTGTGCTACTGAATTGTGCCGCAATTTATAATCAGTCTGCGCGATTTTTTTACAGCAGCTGAGTATGTGATCAACAGTTTCATCAGCTTCTTTGCAAAGTCTGCATTTGGCATCATCAGAGGATTTTTCGATTTTGGCCTTAATGGCATTTGTGCGGATAGCTTGTTCTTGCGCAGCCAGGATTAGTGACTCTGTTTCTTTCTTTAATGTACCTGTTTTTAACCATAACCAAGTTTGTTCCCTGTCCACTTTATCTTTTATTTTTTCCAGAAATTGACCATGCAGTGCTTTGTTCTGCCAACTCTCCATTCTTAATTTTATCACATCTTTTCTGTATTTCTGTTTCGTCTGTTGGGCCTTCAGCAGATTCCTGTTCTTTACTTCAATTAATAGATGTTCTTGACTTTCTTTTAAATAATCAGCCAGTGCATGTTTTTCTTCTTCAACTGTTTGCTTCACTTGTAATAATCCTCTGCCACCTGATTTTCGGGGCAGATATAGTCTATCAGTATCACCACGTGGATGTAAACTGTAGTGCATTGTCATTAGTTTCCTGGTTTTTCGGTCCAAAAGGTCCAAATCAGTTTGTGTCCAGTTAACTATGCCAGCTGTGTATCTTATAACTGGTATTGCCCAGGTATTTATGGCCTTGATTGTATTTCCACCATTCAATTTAGATTTCAAAATTTTCCTAACTCTGTTGGTGTACTCTCGTCTGACAATAGTTTTTTACTTCTCCATGCTTGATGTTATCCAACTGCAGAATGCCTAAGTATTTGTAGGCTTCATTTTCTTTGCATTTAATTAATTGGCCATTGGGCATTTCAATTCCCTCAGATGCAGTGATTTTGCCCCTTTTTATGGATACAGTGGCGCATTTTTCCATGCCAAACTGCATTGAAATATCGGTGCTGAATACTCGGACTGTATTTGTCAATGATTGGATTTCTATTTCTGACTTTCCATAGAGTTTCAAATCATCCATATATAGTAAATGCGAAATTTTTTCAGCTTTTTTGGCTGTTTGGTAGCCTAATTTCATTTTTTTTAAGATTACTGATAGTGGGATCATTGCGATGATGAAGAGAAGAGGTGAAAGTGAATCACCCTGGAAAATTCCTCGCTTGATATTAACCATTCCGTAGCTCTCATTCCCTACTGCCAACTCAGTTCTCCATTGTTTCATTGCCTTTTCAGTAAAGGATGTAATATTTTTGCTAATGCCAGTTGTTTCTAAGCATTTTATGATCCAACTATGTGGCAGTGAGTCAAATGCCTTTTTGTAATCAATCCAGACCATATTCAAGTTCGTTTTTCTGTTCTTACAATTTTCTAATATCATTTTATCAATTAGAAGCTGATCTTTTGTGCCCCTGCTCCTTCTTTTGTTGCCTTTTTGCTCTACTGGCAAGATGTTGTTTGTTTCCAAATAATCCATCATGTTATCTGCAATAATGCCTGTGAGTAATTTGAAGGTTGTTGGCAAGCATGTTATTGGTCTATAGTTTTCAGGTGTTGTTCCTTTAGTTGAATCTTTCTGAATCAAGTATGTTTTTCCAGTTGTTAACCATTCATCAATTTGGTCCTTTTGTAAAATTTCATTCAGTTGCCTGGCCTATATTGCATGTAAACTGGTCAGATATTTGAGCCAGAAACCATGTAATTGGTCCTTTCCAGGTGATGTCCAATTCTTTACCTTTTTAACTCGATTTTTGACCATCTCAGTTGTTATTTCTAATACTTGCATTTGTTTGTTGCCAATGCTTTTCTCAAAGTCATGTATCCACTTTGCTTCCTTGTTGTAGTCCTTTGCATTTTCCCACAATTCTTTCCAGAATTCAACTGTGGCCTGTTTTTCTGGTTTTTCACTTTTGGTGTCACCATTTACATTAAGACTTTGATAAAAACGCCGTTGGTCTGATCGAAATTGCTGATTTTGTTTATATTGGATGATTCGTGCCTCATATCTTTCAATTTTTCTAGCTGTTGCTGTTATCTGCTGTTTTACAATCTCTACAGCTTCATTGATGTTTCTTGTATCCAATCTATATCTCCTGATTAGCCGATCTATGATTTTGTTGTTTTTAAGCCGTTGCTCATGCATGTTCTTTAAGTTACTAGCATCTGCCCTTAATTTTTTTATTTTTTGTTCTAAACGGATTTTCCACTTTGGCTTTGATGCTTTTTCTGTTGTATGACTAGGTACTTTAATTTTGATGCCTAGTTCATTAGTGACTATTACAGCTGCGCTGTACATTAACTGGTTTGTTTCCAAGATGGATCCCGGTTCAATTGTTGAAAACACTGCATTAACCATTTTCATGATAGGGGCCAAAATTTTCTTAGGCACAGTTTTTAATGATGGTAAACGTTGCCTTTCCTCATTAAGCAGAAAATGCTCCATGATCTTATCCTTCAATTCTTTTTGAGTTAGTTCATCAGTTGGTTCAGTGATAACTGGTTCTAGTGGTGGTGATGTTATTTCCTTCCCAAGAGCTTCTTCTGGGAGTTCTACTATAATGTCTTTAGTTGTGTCTTGAATATCAGTTATTTCCGCTTGTGATATTTTTTTTTGGGTTTTGCAATTTGCCTGAATTTCCTCATGTTCAACTTCACTAAACACTTTATTCCATATAATAAATCGCCTTTGATCTGCTAGTCGTTGTTCACTAACATTTGAATCTGGATATTGTTGTTTCCATAATTCATACATTCGCTTTAAATAGCCTCTTTTTTCTGGCTCTGAGTTGTAGTAACAGGCCATTATGGCACGGTTTTCATCTGCACTATATTTTTGTCGTTTTGTTGGCTGGTCCACTTGTAGCCCACTTGTCGACGGATGTCCAGGGACCCCAACATCTGCCGCGGCCCTTGTTAACCCGCGCGACGACCGATGCGGTATGGAATTCTTATTTGTTTTTTTCACCATATTGTATGGGTTGGCGGGGGGTTTTTTACAGGACCAGATGCCAACCTGATCCCAACCTTCCTCCTTTCTCATCCGGGCTTGGGACCGGCAATGGCGGAGTTGTTGTTGTTGTTGTTGTTGTTGTTGTTGTTGTTGTTGTTGTTATTATTATTATTATTATTATTATTATTATTATTATTATTATTATTATTATACAATTGTATCACAGCGGCCAGTTGTTTCGCCGGATTTGGCATTGGTTACTAGTCGGGCCCCACTCAGGGGCTTAGGACGTTGTTACATATTTTCATAATATGCGTGCAGATCCTAGCAGTGCGGCTTTTTGCATTTGACTGATGGTGATTTTGTCAATTTTTAACTGTTTTAAATGTAATTCCAGTGCTTTTGGAATAGCACCCAGTGTGCCAATTACCACTGAAATTACCACTGCTGGTTTGTGCCATAGTCGTTGAATTTCAATTTTTAAGTCCTGGTATTTTGCAATTTTTTCATGTTCCTTCTCAGTGACCCTGCTATCACCTGCTATTGCGATGTCTATGATTGTGACCTTATTTTTCTCAACCAGTGTGATGTCTGGTGTATTATGTGCCAGTATTTTGTCTGTTTGTATGCGAAAATCCCACAAGATCTTGACCATCTGATTTTCGGTGACTTTTTCAGGCTGATGTCCCACCAGTTTGTTGCTGTTTTAATATTATAATTTTTGCACAAATTCCAATGGATCATTTGTGCTACTGAATTGTGCCGCAATTTATGATCAGTCTGCGCGATTTTTTTACAGCAGCTGAGTATGTGATCAACAGTTTCATCAGCTTCTTTGCAAAGTCTGCATTTGGCATCATCAGAGGATTTTTCGATTTTGGCCTTGATGGCATTTGTGCGGATAGCTTGTTCTTGCGCAGCCAGGATTAGTGACTCTGTTTCTTTCTTTAATGTACCTGTTGTTAACCATAACCAAGTTTGTTCACTGTCCACTTTATCTTTTATTTTTTCCAGAAATTGGCCATGCAGTGCTTTGTTCTGCCAACTCTCCATTCTTGATTTTATCACATCTTTTCTGTATTCTTGTTTCGTCTGTTGGGCCTTCAGTAGATTTTTGTTCTTTACTTCGATTAATAGATGTTCTTGACTTTCTTTTAAATAATCAGCCAGCATGTTATTGGTCTGTAGTTTTCAGGTGTTGTTCCTTTAGTTGCATCTTTCTGAATCAAGTATGTTTTTCCAGTTGTCAACCATTCATCAATTTGGCCCTTTTGTAAAATTTCATTCAGTTGTCTGGCCAATATTGCATGTAAACTGGTCAGATATTTGAGCCAGAAACCATGTAATTGGTCCTTTCCAGGTGATGTCCAATTCTTTACCTTTTTAACTCGATTTTTGACCATCTCAGTTGTTATTTCTAATACTTGCATTTGTTTGTTGCCAATGCTTTTCTCAAAGTCATGTATCCACTTTGCTTCCTTGTTGTAGTCCTTTGCATTTTCCCACAATTCTTTCCAGAATTCAACTGTGGCCTGTTTTTCTGGTTTTTCACTTTTGGTGTGACCATTCACATTAAGACTTTGATAAAAACGCCGTTGGTCTGATCAAAATTGCTGATTTTGTTTATATTGGATGATTCGTGCCTCATATCTTTCAATTTTTCTAGCTGTTGCTGTTATCTGCTGTTTTACAATCTCTACAGCTTCATTGATGTTTCTTGTATCCAATCTATATCTTCTGATTAGCCGATCTATGATTTTGTTGTTTTTAAGCAGTTGCTCATGCATGTTCTTTAAGTTACTAGCATCTGCCCTTAATTTTTTGATTTTTTGTTCTAAACGGATTTTCCACTTTGGCTTTGATGCTTTTTCTGTTGTGTGACTAGGTACTTTAATTTTAATGCCTAGTTCATTAGTGACTATTACAGCTGCGCTGTACATTAACTCGTTTGTTTCCAAGATGGATCCCGGTTCAATTGTTGAAAACACTGCATTAACCATTTTCATGATAGGGGCCAAAATTTTCTTAGGCACAGTTTTTAGTGATGGTAAATGTTGCCTTTCCTCATTAAGCAGAAAATGCTCCATGATCTTATCCTTCAATTCTTTTTGTTTTTGAGTTAGTTCATCAGTTGGTTCAGTGATAACTGGTTCTAGTGGTGGTGATGTTATTTCCTCCCCGAGAGCTTCTTCTGGGAGTTCTACTATAATGTCTTTAGTTGTGTCTTGAATATCAGTTATTTCCGCTTGTGATATTGTTTTTTGGGTTTTGCAATTTGCCTGAATTTCCTCATGTTCAACTTCACTAAACATTTATTCCGTATAATAAATCGTCTTTGATCTGCTAGTCGTTGTTCACTAACATTTGAATCTGGATATTGTTGTTTCCATAATTCATACATTCGCTTTAAATAGCCTCTTTTTTCTGGCTCTGAGTTGTAGTAACAGGCCATTATGGCACGGTTTTCATCTGCACTATATTTTTGTCGTTTTGTTGGCTGGTCCACTTGTAGGCCACTTGTCGACGGATGTCCAGGGACCCCAACATCCGCTGCGGCCCTTGTTAACCCGCGCGACGACTGATGCGGTATGGAATTCTTATTTGTTTTTTTCACCATATTGTATGGGTTGGCGGGTTTTTTTTTACGGGACCAGATGCCAACCTGACCCCAACCCTCCTCCTTTCTCATCCGGGCTTGGGACCGTCAACGGTGGAGTTGTTGTTGTTGTTGTTGTTGTTGTTGTTGTTGTTATTGTTGTTGTTGTTATTATTATTAATGCTCCAGAGTAGAAACCTGTTTTTCTGTTCTTATATTCTGTTCTTATATTTGTAATCATACATATATCTGTCACCATCTAGGCTAGGGGTGTCAAATTTGCGGCCCACGGCCCAGTTGCATCATGTGCTGGCCCCACCCCCACCTGGTTTAGTGAAGGGGGGGAAAGTCCTGATACATCACATGACACCGCTGTGACACTGTGAGTTTCACATCCCCGATCTAGGCAAACACTCAGAAATGTTACAATGGTTCCAATATGTCTGTGTTAATACAAAGATAACATAAAGAATTGCACCCACAATATTCTTTGTATTATCAAGGAGGGAATGGGGTCTAAGGGCTCTATAGATGAGCCCTCTTAGAGGGAGATGGGCAATACAGAAATGTGAAAAATAAATAAAAATAAAATGGATATTGCTAAACTGCATTTTCCCAGCATCCCTCGCTGGAGGACTCACTGAGAGTTGTGTTAAAATAACACATGCAAGGTCAGGGATTCTAAGCTTCTGGACAATCTGTTTTCTAAGCAAATGTCACAATAATGTTTCTCTGAGATGCTAAGCCTCATCAGTAATTATCTAGTGCTAGTCCTATGTAAATTAAGAGATATAATTTCGTATTTTTTCCCAGTTATGGGCTGGATTTCATTTCTAAATAGATTCTAAGCTCAATCATCATTGTAACTCTAATAGCTATTAAAATGATACAATCAAACCATCCTAAATGTCTACGGAGATTCTCAGTCATCCAGGTCATGGTTGTCCCAAAGGTGCTTTTTTCAAGAGGCAACTTGGCTTTCTGGTTTTTCTTTAGATGTTTTGCTTCTTATCCAAGAAGCTTCTTCAGTTCTGACTGGATGGTGCGGAACACCCATTTGCACCACTCAGATGACTCTGATGACACAGGGTCACGTGAAACCTCCAAGTGGCCTTAACGACTCGCTAAAAGAATGCTAATGACCAGCTGTTTGCAAGGAGTATAAATCCTTCCATTCCCTACCATCCAATCAAGAGCCGAAGAAGCTTCTTGGATGAGAAATGAAACGTCTTCAAAAGAAAAAAAAACAAGAACGTCCCATTGCCTTTTGAAAAAGTACCTTTGGGACAACCATATTGCAGTTCTTTTGTCGAGGCCAGGTAGAACTAAGCTAATGGAATTGACCACTTAATACAGTGAGTCCAGATGATTTAAGAGTTTTAGCCTATGAAACATTTCAGAATAAAGAATAAAGTGAGACCCGTGTTACTTATGCTTTAAATAATATTTTTATTGTAGAATTTGCTGTTATTTTGGGTACCTTAAGTTAAGCACTGAAACAATGAGATAAAGGTATATGGAATTAACCAAAATCCAAGATGGTAGTCTATTGACAGACTTCTTCCTAAAAATAAACAGAGTTGGAGAAACTACAAAGTACTGTAATTACTGTGGCATCCGAGCCTTCCCTTTATGGCAAATTAAATACGCTTTTTCTCTTAAACAAGCTGAATGCATCCACTCCATTTTTTATTAAAATAGAAAAGGACTTTTAAATATGGGTCAATAATCCCACGAGACTGAACGAAAGATGAAAGCAAGCAATGATGACATTACCTCACTGGATAATATTGTGTCCCTGGCTGTAGGGGGGAAAGTAGAAAAAGTGACCCTCATGCACAATAATACAACATAGTCTTTGTGGAGTAAATAATGGTTAATTGAATTATATGGTTCCCTTTAAAATGAAAAGATTAGTTATGAAAGAAAGCAACAATAAAAACTCCCTCATAAAGGTGGGGAATCCAAGTGTTGATTCCAAAGCTAATGCCTCTTAAACAAGGGGGAAGAGCCAGGAGAACAGAAATATGTTTCTGTTCAAACGCAGGGACAGATTGTTCAGAGAAAGAAGCATTGAAGATCTAAATGATAACACGGGGATCAACTCTTCATTAAGTACTTTCATTAGATACGCTTGGCCAGACCATTTTTAAAATAAGTTCCCACTTACTGACTATACAATTTCAGCCTTCGGCTCTGAATTTTTAGTCTCTGTATAAAAAAAGCAATAAAAGGAAGTTTGAAACTGTTAGGCAGGGATGTGGGATAAGGGTGGTAAAACTCAGTATGAGACCAAAGAGTGAGGAATATCATACTTTCCTTTTCTGCTGTAATTCCGAAGGGGACTGAAGAGGTTTAGATGGTCCAGTTTTTTTTTAAAAAAAAAAATTAAACAAAAAGTTGGAATCTTAAATCAGGATGAATCTTTGCATTGCAAAGGAAAATGTAAATTGGAATGAACTTATCTCTGTGGTTGAAAACTTCTCTATACAGTACAAAAATCCTCCATAGTTTATCAGAGGGCTTTGGAAGAAACTTTGCCAAGGTATAAAAGCCAACGGCGAAAAGCTCTATTGATAATATAGTGAAGAGATCTGGGCAGGTTCCGTTAAGTAACACTTTCGGTTTTCTTGTGAGGCAATCATTTAATCAAGGCAAGGTTTTTTTAAAAAGAAAGGTACACACATACACAAGGGAAAGGGTTGTGCAATAGGCAGAGAAGGTTACACTATCAGGTATATGTTTGGAAATGAAAGAGTTCTAAGCAGCCAGATGACCAAATTCTTTGGCCACAGGACAACAGCATCCACCAAAATCAGCAAACCATTTTACCATGTTGCAAGAAAGATTTCCCAGCCAAAATACCCAACTTGTTTGCCTCAAATATATCCTTGTTTGCTTCATCAGGAAGTTACTGGGATGTGGCTTCAGGACAGCAATTGATGCTAAGACATGAGTGAGGCTAAGCATTGCTGGCTGGGGAATTCTGGGAGTTGAAGTCCCCCCCCCCTCTTAAACTTGCTGAGATTGACAGATACTGATCTAGACCTTCTCTCTACAGGAATGTTTGCCAGATTCCAGCATTCCATTCTCGATCATGATGGAAAAAAAGTTGACTGCTCTGAGTAAGCCTATTTGGTATGCTAGGATAACAACTTCCAGAATTCCCAGCCAGCAGGGTTGAACCATTTTGACATTGTAATTGATGATCCCAGAGAAAGCAAGTGGGATGAGTGCCACTGCCACATCAGTGGAGCTCCAGGTTTATCCCAACTGGAGAACCGGGAGGGCTGTATCATCAGTTGGCGTCCATGCTCACATTTCCCTGCAATCAAGGGCCACTTGCCACTTTGTGCCAAGTCTACAATCCTAAAAACATTCATCTCACTAGAAAGCCCACTGATGTCAATGAGCTCAGGCCAGAATAATTTGAAGGGGGAAAATATTTGAGGAATATAGCCAAAAGAAGTATCTGTCTCTGGAGGCAGACTTCCTTGGAAAAGGCATAGATCTTTTTTTTTTCAGTCTGCAGATTCAGCATCTTACTCAGGATTAAAAACAAAACACTTGTTTTTTCTGCTTGTGGGGGAAAAAAAGATTATTGATAGAGGAGAAATACAGACTGTAGACTGTAGTTTTAAGAACTACAGAGTAGATCTGAGATAGGGAATTCCAGCACAAAAGATATAATTGGTAGAAGGAAGGACAGGTTATTTTGGTCTCAGGGGAGGAACTTATGAAGGATTTAGAAACAGAAATGGGTTTTTAAAAAAATTCCATGCAATTATTTCAGATCTAGCCAATATAACCTCAGGCCTACCAAGCGAAACATATGTCTTAATTTACAGCATTTTGCCAGGGAATTGAGGAACATTCTTTTTTAATGTTTGCCCACAGGGCTGTGTGTATATGTGACAAATGACAATTTGGGCTGAATTTGGATTGATACCATATTCAGTATATTGAATCTAACATGTGAAACAAATAAAACTTTAGGAAAAGTGAGTTTTTGAATATTTGTTCCCTGATCTTTCAACTTTAATTGTATGGCTGAGATGAGATTGTGTGTGCCTGTGTCTATATTTGTGTATGTCTCCTTTTTTAAGTTTAATGTCTGTGGAGATTTTCAGTCATCCAGGTGATGGTTGTCCCAAAGGTGCCTTTTCAAAAGGCAACTGGACTTTGTTTTTCCTTGAAGACATTTCACTTCTCATCCAAAAAGTTTCTTCAGTTCTGACTGAATTGTGGAGATGAAAGGATTTATATTCTTTGCAGTCATCTGGACATTAGTACTCTTTCTGAGAGTCATTGAGACCACATTGAGGCCACTTACTAATCTTGTCATCAGGAGTAAAGTTTTGACTTTTCATTTCGTTTCATGCAGTGGTGGGTTCCTAATGGTTCGGACTGGTTTGGCCAAACCGGTAGTGGTATGGCAGCCTGGGTCACTGGATCTGGCAGCAACCCAGGCCTGCCACATCCCCGAACCGGTTCCCCGATCTCTGCTGCCATTGCTGGCATGTTTCTGCGCATGCACAGATTAGTTTTCAGTCAATTGCACATGCACAGCAACCCACCACTGGTTTCATGTCATATATTAAGAAAAATTCTGTGGCTTTTTACCATATTTGCTATTTATTCAAGTTCTCAGCCCCATAACATTTGTATACTGGCATAAGGAGGCAAATGTAAGAAAGGCAAAGCAAAACTTACAGTTCACCATCACAAGACCTTAGACATAAACAAATCTTCAAAATTAGAAAATATCTATTATATTTAATCCATGCTTATTTTCAGTATATCCAATATTGGTAGTATGGCATTTGGTCAGGGTTCCCCAAGTGTCATTCACAATTGCTTAAAATTGAACTATTTTTCATTTCATCTAAAACTAGTCCAAAACCTGCAGAGAAATTCTTAGTTGCTTTTTCAGAAATGTGATTGTGTTTACAAATGTGACTTGTAAACCATGATTAATTGCTTATTGTAGTAGATAATGACAAACAATCAAATCTTATTTAACAAATTGAGATTAAGAAAACATTGGCCTAGTATGATATATGAATTTCCGGTAAGTGTTTCTTTCTTTGTGTTTAATACAGGTAGTCCTCAGAGATGGGTTGCTGTTGGTTCTGCCCAGTTCGGCCAAACCGGTAGTGGAATTCAGGCCAGGGTTACAGAACCGGCAGCAACCCAGGCCTGGCACGCCCCTGAACCGGTTCATTCGCCGCCGTTGATGTCGCCATGTTGGATTTTAGTGACTGCTAAAATCTGTAAATTGTTCTGCACATGCACACAGAACAATTTACATTGAGCAGTGGAAATGCATGTGCAGTGTGCATCTGGTATATTCAAGGGTTGCAAACCAGTAGTAAAACTGGCAGCAACCCACCTCTGATAGTACTTGACTTACAACAGTTCACTTAGTGACTGTTCAAACTTACAACGGCACTGAAAAAGTAACTTATGACAGTTTTCCACACTTAAGATTGGGGTCACATGATTTACACTCAGATGCTTAACAACTGACCCACATTTATGACGGTTGTGGTATCCCGGGATCTTGTGATCCCTTTCTGTAACCTTCTGACAAGCAAAGTCAATGGGGAAACTAGTTTCACTTCACAACCATGTTACTAATTTAACAACCCAAGTGATTCGCTTCACAAATATGGCAAGAAAAGTTGTAAAATGGACAAAACTTAACAAATTTCTCACTTAGCAACATAAATTTGGGGCTCAATTGTGGTCATACCTTGAGGACTACCTGTATATATAAGCTTATAAAGCAAATTTAACAAGCATTTTAGCTGCTGTCTGTTCCCAAGTTAGGCTAAACTGCTTTAATCTGTGTATATGTGTATGTCTCTTCAGGACTTTCTATTCAACAAACTTGAGAATCCCATCCCTCTGACTTGTGTGAAAGCATCCAGTTCAGGCATGCTCCTTTGATAAGGCTATATAAGCACACCTACACGTTCCATTCCAGAGACTTAAGCTGTGATGAGAAGAATTTGGTGTTTTGCAATGCTCCTCACCTTTTGCCTTAAGTCACAATTATAAATTCTGGCATGCAAATCTAGTTCTAATCTCAGCAAGGTTTATAGCGTCCCCAGTCTTCAAACCATCTGGTGGACCATTCCTGTTTTCAATTGTACAGAGTCACTGAGGTGCCAGTCAACCGCAGACAAATGGGCTCCCCCATCAAGATGTGGAAAGTGTAGGATTGTCACTACGTTGGTCTCATGTCACATGTGAGTGAAGTAGGATCATTTGAACCTGGTCCTTTATGCATTGAGTGAGAACTCCAGATTGATTTGTTCAAAATTTTCCCCCCTCCCTTCTTTCCTCTACCCAATTATGATTTTTGATAGTGGAAACAAAACAAAAGTAGTCTTGATGGGACGGTTCTATGAATGAAATCCAGCAATTGAAGGATACCCGTTGTTCAAAAGGACTAAAAGGGGAGGGGTAGTTGCATTATAAGCTGGAAATGGTAAAAATATCCATAGTGATGAACTTACTGGAGTTATTGAGGTCATCTGCATTAAAATAGGTAGAAGACAACATACAAGCAGTGCTGATGTTAGTATTTATTATAGATTACCAAAAGAAGAAGTGGATGATATTTTCAAAACCAGCTACGAATCTTTCAGAGAGTCATGAAGTAGGAGTGATGGAGAACGTGAATTATCCTGACAGTTGTTGGGAGGCAAACTTTGGCAAAATCATGGTAGTTGTAGCAAATTCCTGGCCTGCTTTGACAACAACTTTCTCCTTCAGAGGATGGAAAGAAACACAAGGGAATCAACTATCCTTGACGTTATTCTGATGTAGTTCTTGACATAATCCACTCCAGCAGAGTGGATGTAATGGAAATTTTGGAGCACCAAGTTGGAATTCTTGATATTCAGGGAAAGTAAAACTAAGTGTAATCAAAAAGCTGATTCTAAAATAGGAGAATTTAATGGATAGAAGTTATTTATGTATAGACAAAAAGACATAATAATAATAGGACAACTGGAAATATTGGCAGCATAAAGAGGGGGAAAAACAGTGGCTGTATTAAATTTTATTAAATGACAGTTGAATATGCTGATATTAGAGTGTGCATGTGTGCTGCTTTTTGGGCTCCCTAATTGTGAGGTAAATTTCAGAGCATGCTGGTTCAGTGGAAGGACTAGTTCAAGAATGAGCTGCTTCAGGAATGTGGAGAAAGCAAGAGGCCATTTCCTCTGAGAAGAAAATAACTTCTTGGAAGGTCCTTTTCTACCTTGGGAGCTAAAGAACTGTTAGTGCTACACCCCCACGATTCTCATCCAACATGGCCAAAGACTATGGAAACTAAAGGAAAATGGGCTCATAGTGCCAGCACATCTGGAGAGAAGTCAGTTAGAGAAAGACATCCTTTGAGAAACAGTTCTCTTGGCTTTCTTAGTCTACATTTGCTCCTCAACCTTCAGATGCCACATGGGAATTTTTCTTCTTCACACAAAATTAGGAAAGAGGGGAGGGAAACTAGAAGAAAAAAATATCTCACTCCACTGACATATGAAAATGTTGTTGCTATTGTTAAAATTGAGCATTTCCCCCCCTAATATATGGAAATGAATATTTATTTTTCACCTCTTATATACTGATCTGGAAGCATCACACCACAGCTGCATAACATTGGCCTTCTTGTGTTCATGTAAAGAAGAGGATGTAGAAAAATTTGCTCTTCTGATTAGCAGGCTTTGGAATATCTACCTAAAACAGATGTGGAGAAGAGTCAGAATATATGCCTGGCTTGGTAGTCTTGGATCCGGTAGTCCTTGTTTGAGTAATGCCATTGGCTTTCAAAGAAAATAATCTAGTACAGGAATGTTAAGATTCCTCTGTCCCCCTAGGACAATACCACTGATTGTTGGATCCTGCACAGCTATACTTTCTTGAATGCATTTCTGAGCACAAAATGGAATTCCATGCATCTGCTTTAGATTACCATACAGACTCTATTTGAATAATTATTTAATTATTCTCCTTTTTACTCCCTTCTGGTGTCCTCAGTGTGCTCTTTTCTGGCTGTGAAGATTCATTTGAAAATTCTCTCTAGAAACTACCACTCCTTACATGAGGTCAACGTGTAGAAAAGCAAAAATCTCAGCCCTTTTTAAAAAAAGAAACACTATAGACTATCAATTATATATTCTGAATTTCATCAGTATTAGGCTTCTTTCTATTAAGCATCCCTGCTTTAATGAACTGGAAATGAAATTCACCTCATTTGATCTAACAGCTTGTGTGCAGGTTTATAGCTGTGTTTTTGGTCAGCCATATTCAAAGTTTATCAAGAATCTTTCTGGATCCAGAGTTTTTTCTTTTTTTCTTCTTCTTCTTTCTCTTTCTTTCTCCCCCTCTTTCTTTATTCTTTCATTACCTCTCCCTTCTCTCCTTTTTTCACTTTTTCTTTTAAGCCAGATTTCCAAAAAAAACATTCTATGAATTAGAGAAGTTGAAACTTGCCATAATTTGTCTACAAGAAGTGCAGACTCAAAAGAGAAATGAACATTTACTAATTCAACAAAAGCTTGGGAAAATGTCTCCAACACTGGCGAACTACAAGAAAAGAGGAATGATCTTCTATATTAAAGGCAATATTCCAGCAAAATTAATCTACACAGAGGAAAAGGGAAGAATCTTGAACTGAAGGAGTTAAATGATAACACAATCATGCTGTGAAATAAATTAATAATGATACAATGAAGAACTAATATATCTATGAATTGAATACTCTAGAACTTTTTGCTTTAAAAAGGATAAGGATAATAATGATTTTTTGTATATTAAATAAGAGGATTGGTGACACAATGTATAATGTTAAGAACTACTACAATGATATCTTGTTATTGATAATAATTCTAACTGTTATCAAATAGATAATTAAGAATGTATGGAAAGCATGATTCTTTGGAAAAAATAATACTAATGGTAACTGAATATATAATGTCCAATGAAAGGGAGGTACTAAGTTATACTAGATGGAAAATCTGAGATGATAAATATCATTTGAGAATATGGATGCTGAAATACCTGTAACCAAACGACATGCTACATGTGATGATGTTTTTTCTTTTTGTGTTTTTGTTTTGTTTTTGTTTTTATTGTTGTGTGTATCAATATATAAGTATATACACAATAGAGAGATACAAAGTGTGTGTATGTGGGGAAGTATAGTTAGGACAGGTTAGTAAAAGTAAGGGAACAAGAAATGATACTAATTATGTCTGGGTTGGCGGAAATACCATCCCAAGGAAACACAAACTGAGATTTAAAATAGACACACCAACAACAATAGGAAAAAAAAGGGAGAGAGGAGAAGAGGGTGAAAGGAAGACAGGGGAGGGGAGAGGGAGGTAAGGAGAGGAGGATGGAATGAGAGAGAGAAGGAGAGAGGGTAGAAAGGGGAGGAGGAAGAGTAGGAGTAGGAGAAAGGTACGGGAAGAAGGAAGGGGAAGAAGAGGAGGAAGGAGGAAAGTAGAGAAGGGAGGGAGGGAGAAAGGGAAAGGGGGGAGGATGAAGGGGAGAGAAAGGGAAGGAGAAAGAGTAGGAAGGGATAGAGGAAGAGCGGGAGCAAAGGAGAGGTGGGGGAGGAGGGAAGGGGAGGGAGAGGAGGGGGAAAGAAAGTAGAGAAGGGAGAGAGGGTGAAAAGAGGGAGGTGGGGAGAGGAGGATGGAGGGGAAGAGGGGAGGAGGGGAGAGGGTAGGAAGAGGGAAGAGGAAGAGCGGGAGTAGGAGAAAGGTACAGGAAGAAGGAAGGGAAAGGAGAGGAGGAAGGAAGAAAGTAGAGAAGGGAGGGAGGGAGAAAAGAAAGGGAAAATAAGGTGGTGTTACAACAGGAGGAAGGGATGGTAAATAAAGCAACCCAAACAGTATATTATAACCTATTAAATGAAATAATAAATGTATAAGAATGATAAATGTTAAAACACCTGTAACCAAATGACATGCTGTATGTGATGATGGTTTTTTTTGTCTGTCTCTGTGTGTGTTGTTGTTGTTTTTTATGTATGTATATGTGGTTTATGTAATAAAAATAAAAAAATTAAAAAAAGAATCTTCCTGGATCTTCGTTTCTGCCAAATTTAGCACCATTCGTTGCTCTAGAAGAATATATTTCTCCTCTCATTTATTGTATAGACCAGCTGTAATTAAAAGGAAATTGAGACAACCCAGTCAGCAACTAAATTGAGACAGATATCTGAAATGTTTAGTGAATATACTGCTGAAATTCAACATGTTATTGCAAGTTGTTACTGTAATGGTGTGTGAAAATGACTTTGAGGGACACTGGGAAGAAATGTCCCTGCTTAGGAAACAATCAAACAATAGAGGGGGGAACCTGTAGTTACCAAACAGTTAGAGAGAGAAACATAGATAGATGTCATTCCTCCCAAGTAAGTCTGACAAGATACATAACCAGATCAGTTCATTCTACTTTATTGTAAAGCTACATCCATAGAATAAGGGACATGGTAGTTCAGTGGCTAAGACACTGAGCTTGCCCATCAGAAAGGTCAGCAGTTCAGCTATCTGAATCCTAATAGCGCCGCCTAACAGAGTGAGCTGCCTAACAGACTGAGCCACCTAACAGAGTGAGCTCCCGTTATTTGTTCCAGCTTCTGCCAACCTAGCAGTTCAAAAGCATGTAAAAATGCAAGTAGCAAAATAGGAAACACCTTTGGTGGGAAGGTAATAGCATTTAGTCATTACTGCAACATGACCACGGAAACATCTTTGGAAAGCGCTGGCTCCTTGGCTTTGAAACAGAAACGAGTACCGCCCTCTAGAGTAAGGTGACCAGACGTCCCGCTTTTGGCGGGACACCCCCGCTTTTTAATGCATTTTCCCGCGTCCCGCACGCTTTTTTTAAAAGCACGCTTTTTTTGGCGCTCGCAGCTCCCGCCCATCAGCTGCTAGCTTGCTGGGCTGGCTCATCGTTCTGTTCTATCTGCTACCTACAAATTTAAGCCAGCCCAGCCTGCCGCTCACTGATTTAATTGGCCAGGACTCCAGCCAATCAGTGAGCTGGCTGGGATGGAAAATTTTCCATCCCAACCAGCTCACTGATTGGCTGGACTCCTTAGCCTGAGGACGCCAGCGCGAGTCTCCATTTTCCTTTCGTCTTTTGAGGTTGCAGCTGCGCTTGTTGGTGAGTAATGATAATCTAATCTAATCAGAGAATTTTCCGCTCGCCGCGGCAGGAGGAGAGGGTAGGGGCGCTGGCAGCCGCCCAGCAGAAGTTCTCTGCTGGCGTCTGCCGCTGCCCCGACCTCTCCTCCTTCCGTGGAGTCCGTTCGTGAATCAATGGGATTCGCCACGGAAGGAAGAGAGGTCGTGGCAGCGGCAGACGCCAGCAGAGAACGTCCTCTGGCTTCTGGGGCTCCCCGCTGCTGTCCCGACCTCTCCTCCTTCTGTGGAGTCCGTTCGTGAATCAATGGGATTCGCCGCGGAAGGAAGAGAGGTCGTGGCAGCGGCAGACGCCAGCAGAGAATGTCCTCTGGCTTCTGGGGCTCCCCGCTGCTGTCCCGACCTCTCCTCCTTCTGTGGAGTCCGTTCGTGAATCAATGGGATTCGCCGCGGAAGGAAGAGAGGTCGTGGCAGCGGCAGACGCCAGCAGAGAATGTCCTCTGGCTTCTGGGGCTCCCCGCTGCTGTCCCGACCTCTCCTCCTTCCATGGAGTCCATTCGTGAATCAATGGGATTCGCCGCGGAAGGAAGAGAGGTTGTGGCAGCGGCAGACGCCAGCAGAGAACGTCCTCTGGCTTCTGGGGCTCCCCGCTGCTGTCCCGACCTCTCCTCCTTCTGTGGAGTCCATTCGTGAATCAATGGGATTCGCCGCGGAAGGAAGAGAGGTCGTGGCAGCGGCAGATGCCAGCAGAGAACGTCCTCTGGCTTCTGGGGCTCCCGCTGCTGTCCCGACCTCTCCTCCTTCTGTGGAGTCCGTTCGTGAGTCAATGGGATTCGCCGCGGAAGGAAGAGAGGTCGTGGCAGCGGCAGACGCCAGCAGAGAACGTCCTCTGGCTTCTGGGGCTCCCCGCTGCTGTCCCGACCTCTCCTCCTTCTGTGGAGTCCGTTCGTGAATCAATGGGATTCGCCGCGGAAGGAAGAGAGGTCGTGGCAGCGGCAGACGCCAGCAGAGAACGTCCTCTGGCTTCTGGGGCTCCCCGCTGCTGTCCCGACCTCTCCTCCTTCTGTGGAGTCCGTTCGTGAATCAATGGGATTCGCCGCGGAAGGAAGAGAGGTCGTGTCTTCCTTTTTCTTCTTCTTCTTAAATATGATTTATTTATTTATTTTTACTTCAGAAGTTTGATGACCGTTGTACAAACTAATCCAACCTAAATGTAGAGGAGGAGAAGAAGGGGGGGATTTAAAAAGAGCAGAGGAAAAAGAAAAGAAAGCATGAAGAAAACATAAAGAAAGGGATGGGAGGGAGGGAAGGAAGGAAGGCAGTTTATGTTGAAACAGAAAATATTATATAAGGAAGAAAATGGAAATAACTTAGGAAGGAAGGAAGGAAGGAAGGAAGGAAGGAAGGAAGGAAGGAAGGAAGGAAGGAAGGAAGGAAGGAAGGAATTGCACTTAATATTGAAGGAAAAGAGAATGAAGGAAAAAGTATTGGAAGGATTGAAAGAAGGAAGGAGGAACAAAGAATTACACTTAATATTGAAATGGAAAAGAAAATATAATGAATGAAAGAAGAAGTATAGGAAGGAAGGGAAGGAAGGAAGGGAAGGAAGGAAGGAAGGAAGAAACAAAGACTGTTGAAACAGAAAAGATAATATAAGGAAGAAAATGGAAAGACGTATAGGAAGGAAGGAAGGAAAAAAGGAAGACAATGTTGAAATGGAAAAGAATATAAGGAAGAAAATGGAAAAAATTATAGAAAGAAAGGAAGAAATGTACTTAATATTGAAACAGACAAGGGAATGAAGGAAAAAAATATTGGAAGGATTGAAAGAACAAGGTTTTCCTTGTATGGGATTGATAGTGTCATTCTTAAATTTATTCCCCAAAATTTTTCCCATTTGTCTAGTTCAATGTTATAGCCAAAGTTCTGTGCCCATTTTATCATTGGTTCTTTTACAGTTTCCAATTTCCTCTTCCATTTGATACTTCAAGAGGAATTTGTATATTTTCCCTATCATCTTTCTGTCCAGACTTTGAATAATTTTATTCAATTTGTGTGGTTCTGTTTCAATACCATATATTTTAGTGTCTTTATTGTATTTAGTTTTAATTTGGAGGTAGGTTAGCCAGTCACCTTTCATATTCTGATCTGCCAATTCTTCAATTGTTTTTAAATTTCCCTGTCTGTCAATTAGATCTCTGTATCTTAGAATTTTGTTCCAATTTGTAAAATTTGGGTGTGTCGTTCTTTCTGTTGGTGATAGCCAATTTGGGGTTTTCACATAGTGGATTTTTTTGATTTTGAGCCATTGTTGCAGTAAAGTTCTAATTAAATGATTTTGAAAGTATTTGTGCGTTTTATGTTTGTCATTCATTCCATAAGAAATTATGCCAGCCTGCCTGCAGGTCATGGCCTTCTAAGATCAGAATTCTTTTATTCTTTAACTCAATCCAATCCGTCATCATTGTCATTGTTACTGCAGTTGCGTATATATAGGCTCACTGTGTGCTTCCATCCATCCCTACGAAGATCTGCTGACTCTGCCTGCCTGCTGGTAAGTGAGCTGGGTTTTTTCTTTTATTTTTTTAATGTATTTTAAAATAATATTTTATTTATTGTGCATATGATTTTTAAAAATAGTGTTATTCTGTGTTGATTCTTTTTTTAAATTGTCTTAAACTATTTTAAAAAAGATTCGATCCAAAATAAATTGAAACAAGCCATTTTTAAAATTTCTATGCACAATACTTTGAAATGGACTCAGGAGTCATGATTGACACTGAGTGAATTTGCACTTTTAATAATCAGGAAGATACAATGGCATTGAAAAAAGTGACTGATGATCATTTTTCACACTTAGCGACCGTTGCGACCATTTTTCACACTTAGCGACCGTTGCAGCATCCTCATGGTCACGTGATCCAAATTTTGTTTGGCAACAGATTCGTATTTATGCTGGTTTCAGTGTCCTGGGGTGACCTTTTGACAAAAAAAATTTTTTTTAATCAAGCCCCCCCCCCCCCCGGTCAAGGGCGTCCCTCTTTTCCAATCTGAAAATCTGGTCACCTTACTCTAGAGTCAGGAACGGCTAGCACATATATGCGAGGGGAACCTTTACCTTTTTCCATAGAATCTTGCAACTCTAAAGGTAAAAATCTCCCACTGTCACTTTTAGCTGCCTGATCTATTAGTGTAGGTCCTTCCTAAGTTTCTTTCCTAAGTTGATTGTTTTTTTAGTTAAAAGGATATTTGGTAGGGTTTTTTTTTATAGAAACCTACATAATCATAAATACAACATTAAGGGCCTAATGATAAAGTATGTATCTTAAGAAATCTAAAAATAAAATGCCATTTTGTGATCTATCATCATATAAATTAATAATAATGCCCGATGTATTTTTAGATATCAGGCTTTTTTTTTCAATAGTTTTTGTAAGTACAGGTCTCCCATGAACTTTTCTAAAATTCTTGGAGATAGAAAAATCAATGAAGAAATTCAAAATGCCATATGAGACTTTTTAGGGGTTTATAACTTTCAGCTACTGAGTCCATTAAAAGCATCTTAAATTATTCATATGAATATAAAATAATGGGGACCTCAAAAGAGTTTTGCACAATTCGTATTTGATCTTCTGCACACCTCTGCTCCTCTGTCTGTGAAAAAGGACACAGGGGAATAACGTTTGCACAAACCAAAACATATCTTCAGAAGGAAAAAACAACCTCAGTTTTTAATTTACTTTTAAATTAAAAGTTATACTTCTTTTCTTTCTTTTATTTTTCTTAACAGTTCACATGCAAATGCGTCCTTTAAAAAAAAGAAGGGCCAATGAAGTGTCCATCAGCAAGATAAGTGGAAGTTATTAATAAAATCCTGCTTAATGGCTACTAGCCATGTCTATTGGGCTGAGATTCCAGCAGCCTGGAATTCCAGCAGCAAAGTAACTGCTAGTACTTTATTTGCTAACAGAGTCGATCCCATCACAATGAAGAGGGAAGATGTGAATGAGATCTAAGGATTCAGGTAGTCGTCGATTTACAACAGTTCACTTACTGACTGTTCAAAGTTACAACAGCACTGAAAAAATGACTTATGACCTTTTTCCACACTTACAACCATTGCAGCATCCCCGTAGTCACATGATTTACATTTTGGATGCTTGACAACTGACTCACATTTATGACAGTTGCAGTGTCCTGGTGTCACGTGATCCCCTTTTGCAATCTTCTTACAAGCAAAGTCAATGGAGAAACCAAATTCACTTAACAACTGTGTGGCTAATTTAACAACCACAGTGATTGATTTTACAAATGGGGCAAGAAAAGTTGTAAAACTTACTTGACAAATTTCTCATTCAGCAACATAAATTTGGGGCTCAACTGTGATCATAAGTTGAGGACTACCTGTAAAAGTACTATGAAGAAGTATGAAGAAACTCAAAGTGCAGATTCGATGAGCTGGTAAATCTATTTTTGCCATCATTTTCTATGTTTCTATATTTAAGACATCAACTGGTAGTAAAAACAAATATGAATCACAGTAAACAGCATGTGGCTGTTGCAACCTGAATAGCAATAAAATGACTTTCCTAACTAACATCCTATTTTATTTGTCTTTTAATACAAGGGTATGATAGAAGGAATATTCCCTTGTATTCATATTCATTTCATGTATACATAATCATGTTTATAATTATATCTGTTATCTAATTCATGCTTGATGAAATAAAACAAATAAACAAATAAATAAAAAATAAAGGAAAAGGAAAAATGAATTTGTGGTTGCATATTATTTGTAGTGACTTAAACTAGTCTAGATGAAAACCAAATGATTTTTTTCCAGATCCATCAGTGATCTATCAAGGTTAAGACAATCTGCCTCCTTTTGCTACACAGTTATTACAATGAGCATAGAAATGGGTTCTAACCCATAACTAATAGTTTAGGTCATCACAAATTAACAGATAGGGTAGGGTAGAATAGATTAGAGTAGGGTGGGATGGAATGGAAGGAATGGAATGGAATACAATACAGTACAGTACAGTACAGTACAGTACAGTACAGTACAGTACAATACAATACAATACGTTATTTATCATGTCATATATTAATTCACAATATTTATTCAAGAGATAAAGGAAAGTGAACCAAGTAAGTAACTTGAAGCTCCTCATAAGAACAAACTCTTGACAGCCAGTTGTAGTGGATTTTGAGAATTCACTAAGCCATGTCATATTTCATTTCAGACTTACCAGGTAGAAAACATAGGAAACACAACTAGATAAGATAATTCTCTTTTAATGTGAGGCTACATTAAACAGAACCTTGCAACTCTAAAAATAAAGTTCTCCCTATCTTCTTTACAACTCAAGAAAGTCTTGGCTTTAACTGTGGTTGAAAAGAAGCGTGGATAATTGAGGTGGCAGAACCTGGGACAAGTAGAATAAAGATATTGAAGAAGATCACAAAGTATCGAGATCTTAAAACCGAAGTGAGAAGATTATTGCATAAACCAGCCATGATGGCCCCAATGGTTATTGGCACACTGAGTTGCATACCAAAAAATTTTGGACGGCACTTAGAAAATCTGCACATTGACAAATTTTCCATCTGTAAATTGTAAATGGCCACACTGCTGGGATCAATGCATACTCTGCACTGATACATCACAACAACCTGGGTTTTTGGAAAGAACTTGCTACATATTAATGCCAAAGGCCAACACTAGTTTAAAAACTGGCAGCTGTAACTTCACATTGCTTTCTATATCCTGAATTATGGTCATTGTTAAAGCAAGAGAAAACCAAGGCAATGCTGATCTGGTTTCAGATTTCTGAAAAATCTGAATGCTTGGTGATTTCATTGTGGATAAGTTGCGGGTAATTGACCCTGATTTGCTCTGAAAGGTTTGCCAAAGTTCATGATCCTGAGTTTAAATTCTGAGCCACTCTGAAGTAAATTGTGGTTTTCAGCAAAATTAAGCCAGATTTGGTGGTTCGGACCCCAAGAGATACAAGTTAGGTTCCTTTGCATTTAGAAAGTGAAACTGAAAGGACATAAAGTTGTTCATACATAATCATAACTTGAAATGAGATCAAGGGTAAAATAGTGTTTTTAACTTCTATTTTTTTCTTCTATTAAAATCTTGCTCATAAAGCCCCACGAACAAGGTAAGTTGTTATAAATTTTTAAAGTATTTTTCCATATGGATGTTCCCTAGAATTTAGGTTCAGACAGGTAGCGGAAATTTTGAGTAGTTCAGAGAACTGGCAAATATCACCTCTGGCTGGCCCCAGAGTGGGGAGGGAATGGAGATTTTGCAGTATCCTTCCCCTGCCACACCCACCAAATCATGGCTGCAGAACTGGTAGTAAAAAAATTTGAATTTCACCACATACATGTACACACACACACATATGTGTGTTTATGTTAAGGTGACCAGACGTCCCGATTTTGGCAGAACAGTCACGATTTCTAACAATTTGTCCCCTGTCCCGGGGCATTTTTAAAAAGTCCTGATTTTCTGGCTTCATGTTGAAAGCCCAGTGGATTTGCTTAAGAAATCCTAACAGGGGCAAGACAAAAGACACTCTGTCTAACCTCTCTCTCTGTCTCAGTACTTTCATTGAAGATATTAAAACGTTAAAGCAACAAACCGGACCCCCCCCCCGCCCTTTTTCCTCCTTTTATAAGAAAAGATGACCCAGTACCATAGAGCTCCAGGAAATACTTTGGCTAGAGAAATAGCGACTGTTCCTTGCTGGATTTCCCGGATGGGAGGGGCACAGAGGTTGGAGGTCAGCTCATGTGGGAAAAAATGGTGGCTCCTCATTTTTCTTTGAAAAATATTTCCCTGGGACTATTTCACCATTTTAATTTGCTCAGTTCTTTGTATTAACATCTACATCATTCTGGATTGACTTAGAGTACCTGCCTGCTGGTAAGTGAGCTGGGTTTTTTTCTTTTATTTTTTAATGTATTTTAAAATAATATTTTATTTATTGTGCATAGGATTTTTTAAATAGTTTTATTCTGTGTGGATTCTTTTTTTAAATTGTCTTAGACTATTTAAAAAAAAGATTCTATCCAAAATAAATTGAAGTGAAACCATTTTTAAAAGTTATATGCACAATACTTTGAAATATATTGTGCATAGAATTATTAAAAATAGTTTTACTTCAATTTATTCTGTGTGGAATAGTTTGAAATGTTTTACTTCAATTTATTCTGTGTGGATTCTTTTTTTAAATTGTCTTAGACTATTTAAAAAAAGATTCTATCCAAAATACAAAATACCAGCTGCAGTTATTCACTTAAGAACTGTGGCAAAAAAGGTGGTATAGTGACCAAAGTTACAATGGCATTGAAAAAGTAACTGATTACCATTTTCCACACTTAGCGACCATTTTCACACTTAGCGACCATTGCAGCATCCTCATGGTCACGTGATCAAAATTTATATTTGTAAATTGTAGTTATGTTGAAATAAAAAAAATATTACAATACTATTTTTGCATTGTATGAAAATTTTTGTTGCTCCGTATAAAATTTTTAATCAACCCCCCCCCCCGGTCAAAGGTGTCCCTCTTTACCAATCTGAAAATCTGGTCACCTTAGTCTGTGTGTGTGTGTGTGTGTGTGTGTGTGTGTGTGTATGAGTTATAAATCACCTTACTGGAATTAAAGCTATTATAAAATATTACACAAATAAACCACAAATATTTTTTAATCACGGGCAGATATAATGGTATAATCGTACACTTCTATATTCAAATACAAATATATTGAGAGAAAACAGTGATAGGAATCTAAATTAACATAATACAAACTGCAAGTTTTCAGAGGGATTTTTAATAGAAAAGGGTGTTTTTTTCAAGAGGCAACTGGATTATCTGTTTTCTCTTTGAAGACCTTTCTCTTCTCATCCAAGAAGCTTCTTCAGTTCTGATTGGATGGTGGGGAATGGAATTTTTTTTATTCTTTACAGTTTGCACTACACAGGTGACCCTGATGACGCAGATAAACCTCTAGGTGGCCTTAAATAGAATGCAAATGACCAGCCATCTGAAAGTCCAGTTGCCTTTTGAAAAATTATCTGGGGCTGAATGACTGAGAATCTCCATAGACACTAAATAGAAAGGAAATCCCTGCCTACTATGCCACTGTGTTCTAGTGGCCTATAGTCTAATATCTTGCAATGACTGATTTCTACATAAGGGCAGGTTTGTATGAGGCAGATATGCCTTCACATTGCTGTTTCCCAGCTTTTTTTTAGAACTTTAAAGAATGAAAACAGCATTGAATTGGGCTTTGGCCTGGAGCCCAAGTTTATTTAGAACAATTAATTGGTGGAACAACTTGCCTCCAGAAGTAGTGAGTGCTCCAACACTGGAAGTTTTTAAGAACAGATTGAACAAAGAGTTGTCTGAAATGGTATAGGGCTTCCTGCCTGAGCAGGGGGTTGAACTTGAAGACCTTCAAGGTCCCTTCCAGCTCTGTTCTTCTGTACTTCTGAAGAATCCTGGCACAATGCTCAAAGGACTGCATAATCTTGCAACTAGCAGCTGAGTATGCATCAGATCTAGAGGGATAGGAGTGCACCTCCATTTGGCACTTCAACCTATGACAGGTAAATGAGAGTAACAGAAGGTTAGATGCCTTGGTGATAAAAGGTTTGCTTTAGGATTGTTGGCTGTAGTCATCATGAAGTCATAGATTTAGCGTATCTCAGTGAGATACTGGAAGAGGATGGGTTCCCATTGTAGTGGTACTTTGATTTATTTTTTGAAAGTTCTCTTTGCTTGCCCAGTCCTGCCCTGGATTGTGCAAAACTGGGCTGCTTCTTCAAATCTCATCAACAAATTTCTCTTTTGTGCATTCAACTTTCTATTACATGAGGCCAAAAGGATATGGCTCCAAGCTGCACAACCATATAGGGAGTATAAGAGTGTATATAGTATATAGTGAGGCAGGGAGGAATTATACTGGGTGTATTAAGCTGTGCTTGGATATGATTTCCATCACATCTACTGGCAATGTTACTTTTACTCTGGCCAGTTTTTAAGTTATGCCATCAAAAAGTACATAAACCAATATCCAACGAGTAGTGATTTTTGCCGTTATAATAAGACTCAGTTGAGGGAACATGTAATGTTGCATTGCTCATTATATAGAAACAGAATCAAGTATTATGATGTTTAGGACACAATGACTTTATATCTGCTTTTGTTAGTCCAAATATTCAACAGTGCAGTGGCCTAAGGGTGAAGATGCTCACCTCCCATTCAGAAGGTTGAAAGTTCAATCCTAGGTAGAGGCTGATGTTTCTCTCCCAGGGTGCAAAGAAAAAATACTTACTGTGAACTGTGTGTGTTGTCAGGAAGGGCATCTGGCCAGTTGTTGTTGCTCAGGTCCATCCAGTCACACTGACTCTACCCTGAATTAAGGGATTACAGGATCATTAAAAAGGTAGAATTTGTTAATCCTAATATAGCACAATGGAAGACTCGTGCATATAGTCCTGTAATGTTCATAATGTTTTATTTCTGGACTTTATGGTTAAAATATTGGCATAAAACTAATTTGGGTGAGTGTTTCATTTTGCTTTGTATCAGTGATTGGTTGCAGGCAGTACCTCCCCATATGGGCGTACTGGAGCCTGCCCGGAGCACCGGATACCATTCCAGTATGGTGCTTCAGAGGGCCCACCCTCCCGCCTGAGCTCCTTACCGGTCTTTTAAAGTCTTCGGCGCTTTTGCGCATGTACACGGCACGTACAGCGTCTGCGTGATGCACGTACAGTGCCTATGCGATGCTCTTCTGAGCAACGTACCGGTTGGAACAGGGATCTGGAACCCAACACTGCTTTGTATGCATATGTAGAGGGAGGGAGGGAGGGAGGGAGGGAGGGAGGGAGGGAGGGAGGGAGGGAGGGAGGGAGGGAGAGAGAGAGAGAGAGAGAACATTAGTTGTTGTAGTAGCAATACCATTACACACACACACACACACACACACACACACGGTCATCTGTTCATTTTCCATCCTGGTATCATTTTGAAAATATAGTTTTGTTCTCAGGCCTGTGTGTAGCAGAGGTGGGTTGCTCCCAGTTCAGCCCAGTTTGGTCGAACCAGTAGTGGAATTCAGGCCTGGGTCGCAGAACCGACAGCAACCCAGGCCTGCCACATCCCCAAACCGGTTCCCTTGCTGCCACTGGGTCACCACCATTTTGGTTTTTAGTGACTGCACATGCACAGTTCACTGTAAATTGTTCTGCGAATGCATGAACAACAATTGGCATTGAACAGCTCCCACACATGCAGCACAGGTTGTACGCGGGTTGCAAATTGGTAGTAAAACTGGCAGCAACCCACCCCTGATGTGTAGGTTGGCTTTGTTTCCTTTCTAGTTATGGATGAGGTTTGTTTGTGGTATAGTTCCTTCTGAAGGTTTGGGAATTTTCATGATTGATTTATTTTTTTAAGTTTATTTTATTTTTTATCATGTAAGCCGCCCAGAATCATTAAAGCTGGGCAGCATCTCAATTCTAAAAATGCAGACATAAATAAATAAGGCCACCTGTTTTATTAGGTTTTAATAGGATGAAAACTGCCTCACCATGCTGACTCTTGCTAAGCAGTTGCTCTTCCATATATCCGCTGATAGAGATTACTCTTGTTAACAGAGGAGGGAGCGTATTGGACTCTGGAAAAACATGGGGTTTGAAGTAGTGTGAGATTCCACAGGAGTGATCTGTCCATTAGAACTATGCAATCTTGTTCACACATGAATGACACATATAATGAATATAAATATGTGAACTAGGCTTGCATCTCATCAGATTGACAACTATGCCTGGGTCCAGTGGGAATAGTGACAGCCAAACAGCTGTGAAATTCAAGGCAACTTCTTCAACTCTAGAATATTGCACCGCTTGAAGAAGAAAATAAGTACAGATGGACTTAACTGATGCTCTACGCTGCCAAGGAAAGTGAGGACTCAATGTAAACAAGTCAGTTACAGTATTATTGTTTCCCTCTGTTTGGCTTCTTTTAATCCTTCCAATCTCACAGGTCATATTTCTCATCTGGATCCTCCAATGTAGGGGGCACAAGGACTTATTTTTGATTCTTATTATCAAACAAGACAGCATATATTGATCTTGAAGTGTATGCAAAATACAGGACATTAAAATATTTATCCATTGGTAGGTCTTCCTTAATTTTTTAAATTTTACTTTATTATTTTAATTTTATTTCATTTTATATTTCCTTTATTTTATTATTTATTTTAAGATGGCAGTTTAACATTCATGTTAGCCAAGAACTGCTGGCTGGCAAAGCCTTATTAGAAATGACATGATGGGTTAGGGAAGAATGGCAGTTGGACTTACCTGAACTGCATGTTTCGACGAGAAGTGTGGGAGGAGTAACCATTGGGTATTAACCTAATCTTGATTGCCTATTGGAGATTGAGGAAATCTTTGGAAGCCACACCTCCTGCTGGTCCAGTGGCTAGCCACTTTAACCGAACATCTGAACGGTATCTGAAAGGAAGCAAAAAGAAACAGCCAATACCAATTCTTCCTAGCTGTTGCTTGAACCTGGACGTGCTCAGGCCCTGCTTCACGGCGAAGGTCGCCATAACGGGCGGGAAGTGACTCCTCCCACACTTCTCGTCGAAACATGCAGTTCAGGTAAGTCCAACTGCCAGTTTCCAAAGAGAAAGTGTGGGAGGAGTAACCATTGGGACATACCAAAGTTAGTTGTCCTGGGAGGGAATGGACGGGCCTGAGCCCCCTTGCGTGTCTAGGACGCCCTGAAGGACCCTCCTGCCGAAGGCGGCGTCCGCCGAGGCGTAGGCATCCAATCTATAGTGTCTAATGAAGGGAGATGGGGAGGCCCTGGCGGCCGCTCGACAAATCTCTTCTAGGGGAGCCTGGGAAGACCAGGCGGCTGAGGTGGCAGCACTTCTAGTGGAGTGTGCTGTGATACCCTGTGGGACCTGGAGACCCCGAGCCTGATAGGCCTGAGATATGGCCGCTCTGATCCATCTGCTGATGGTGGCCGAGGAGACCTTAGCCCCATGGGTGGAAGGTTGGAAGGACACGAAGAGGGCCTCTGATCGTCGAAAGGGAGCCGTGCGTTTCAGGTAGATGCGTAGGGCTCTTCTAACATCTAACTTATGCCAGGATTTCTCCCTCTCCCCGGAGGGATGGGGACAGAAATCCGGAAGGATGATCTCTAACCCTCTGTGGAAGGGGGAGTTGATCTTGGGCATGAAAGAAGGGTCGAGTCTGAGGACGACCCTGTTCTCTAGGAAGGTGCAGAGGTCTGCTCTGCTGGAAAGGGCATTGATCTCTGAGACCCTTCTAGCTGAAGTGATGGCTACCAGAAAAACGACCTTAAGGGTCAGGAGCTGGAGGGAAACCTCCTTCAGAGGCTCAAACGGAGCCTCCGTTAGAGCCTGGAGGACTGTGGGAAGATCCCAGGAGGGGAATCGATGGACCGCTGAGGGTTTCAAATTCGCCGCCCCTTTGAGAAAACACCTGAGAACCGGGTGTTGAGATAGGGGGGGAGCGTTCACCCCCCCTAGGACTGTGGAAAGAGCGGAGACCTGACGCCTAAGGGTGCTGGTGGCGAGGCCCTTCTGGTGACCCTCCTGGAGGAAGTCCAGAACCTGAGGAACCGAGGCAGTCGTAGGACAGATGTCTTTACCCCGGCACCAGTCTGAGAAGGCCACCCACGAGGCATTGTAGATGCGGGTGGTGGATTGTCTCAGGGATGCCTCTACCACCTTGATGACCTCCTCGGAGAACTGAGCCTGTCTCAGTTGTTCCCGCTCAAGCGCCAGACGGTCAGATGGAGCCACTCCTGGTCTGGGTGCTCTAGGGATCCCTGGTGAAGCGTCACCTCCCCTGCTGGTATCCTCCAGGGAGGAGCTGTGGACAGGTCCACCAGATCTGCCAGCCAGGGGCAGCGCAGCCAAAAGGGAGCCACCATTATCAGATCTGCCCTCTCCGCTACCACCCTCCTCAGAACCCCGGGGATGAGGGGAAGGGGGGGAAAGGCGTAGAGAAGACCTGGTGGCCAGCTGCAGCGTAGGGCGTCCGTGTCCATGGCTCCTGGGGTCGGGAACCTCGAGACGAACTTTGGTAGCTGGGCGTTGTGCGGTGTCGCAAACAGGTCCACCGTCGGATGGCCGAACCTCTCGCAGATCCTGTGGAAGATCGAGGGATGGAGTTGCCACTCTCCATTGTCGATCGTCTCTCTGCTTAGCCAATCTGCCTGATGGTTCTCTGTTCCGGAGATGTGCTCCGCCTTGATGGACGCCAGGTGTTTCTCCGCCCAGTGACCCAGGCGCAGCGCCTCGTCGCGGAGAGCCTTGGAGTGGGTGCCTCCCTGTCTGTTCATGTGTGCCTTGGCCGCTACGTTGTCTGTCAGGACTAAGATGTGTTGACCTCTGACCATGTCCTTGAAGTGTCGGAGGGCCAGGTGGATGGCCCTGAGCTCCAACTAGTTGATGTTGTGCTTTAGATCTGTTGGAGTCCACCGACCTTGGGCGATCTGGTTCTCCAGGTGGGGCCCCCAGCCGAAGAGGCTTGCGTCGGTGGTGAGCGTCATTCTTGGTGGATCTCTGAAGAGGCAGCCTCTGTTCAGAGCTGGGGACAGCCACCAGTGGAAAGATAGCAGCACTTGGGGTGATACTCGGATCTTGAAGGTCGTGTCACTTGTCCCGGACTTCTGATGTGGTAGCAGGAACCACTGGAGCTCCCTGGCGTGCAGTCGGGCCCAGGGGATGATCCCTATGCACGAGATGAACTTTCCCAGGAGCCTGGAAAGAAGAACTACAGGGACAGAGCGTGACTTGCGAACCTCATGAATCATCTTAACGATGCTGTCCTTCCGATCCTGAGAGAGGAACACCTCCCCCGCTACAGAGTCGATAATGGACCCTAGGTGAAGCAGTCTGGTGGAGGGCACGAGGTGGCTCTTCTCCAGGTTAATGGAGAACCCCAGGGATCTGAGAGTGTCGATGGTAGTATTCAGATCCCTTGCAGCTGAAGCAGAGGACCTGGCCAGGACGAGTATGTCATCAAGGTAACAAAATAAACGGACAGGGAGGGAACGTAGGTGACCAGCAGCTGCAGCTAGCACCTTGGTGAAAGTCCTGGGGGCTGAGGCCAACCCAAAGGGCAGGGCTCTGTATTGGAAATGGTCCCCCTCATGGGAGAACCTCAGAAACTTACGGTGTTCCGGGGCGATCCTGATATGCAGGTATGCCTCTGTAAGGTCGATGGAGGCAAGGAAGTCGCCCGGCCGGATGCCCTCCAGGATGGATCTTAGAGAAGCCATTTTGAATTTATGGTATACCACCCTGGAGTTGAGTAACTTAAGGTCCAGGATGGCTCTCCAACCCCCCGAGCTTTTGGGCACTAGGAAGAGGTTTGAATAAAATCCTGACCCTTTTTCCCCCTCTGGGACCCTCTCGATGGCCCTGATGTCGAGGAGATGTTTAATGGCCTTGGCCTTAAGGGCCCTCTTGTTTGGGTCTGAGGAGGAGGAGAAGGTGTGGAACCTACTGGGAGGAAGGGAGCGGAACTCCAGGCGAAGCCCGAGCCTTACCGTCTGGAGAACCCACTCATCCGATGTGATACGCTCCCAGGCATCCGCAAACATGGAGAGGCGACCGCCGATGGGGTGATCCGGGGGCGGATCACTTGAATCTGCGGAAGGGACGACCGCCTCCTCCACGAAAGGGCCGCTTCCCCTGGTGTTGGCCCCTGAATCTGTTCTGAAATTGTCTATCCCCCTGCCTCTGAAATCTGGGGTTTTGGTACCTCTGGCCTTGGCTGTCTCCTTCAGGTGGTCTGTAGGAGGTCCTCCTAGGGTACGGTGCATGGCGGAAATCCGACCGCTTGTTCGTTGACGGGAGGATCTTCCGCTTGTTTTTATCCTCCACAAGGAGAGGCTCCAGCGCCATCCCGAATAACTTGTCCCTGGTGTAATCCACGCCGGTTAGGTGCCACTTCATTCGGGATTCCGCCTGCCAGTGACGTAGCCAGAGTAGTCGCCTAGAAGCAACTGAAGAAGACATAGCACGCGACGCATACTTTACCGCGTCCAAGGTGGCGTCTGCCCAGAACTGCGTTGCCGCAAGCATCTTGGAGATGTCCTGCAGGAGTCGCACTTCAGAGGCTGGGGTCCTATCCCTCAGTTGCTCCAGCCACAGGACCGTGGACCTATTAAAAAAGGAGGCAGAGGCGGCCGCTCTGATAGCCCAGGTGATGGCCTGGAATGTCTTGCACAGAACAATGTCTGCTCTCTTATCCTCAGGCTTGAGGCAATTAGCGGTGTCTCCTGCTACGACCGTTGAGGAAGATGCCAAGGTTGCCACCGGGTTATCCACTTCCGGAACCTGCAAGGCTTGGGCAAAGGCTTGGTTAAGATTATAAAACCTTCTTTCATTCCCCCCTGGGGTTGGAAAAGACCCTGGCTTTACCCACTGAGATTTGAGCACCTCCATAAACATATCTGGGGTGGGGATTTCTTCCTTAGCTACAGGGGGCCTATGGAAGGGCCCTTTCTTCTTCTTGCTTTTGCCCTTGCCCGAGGACTCAGCTGCGGGTTGGGGATCCGAGGGTGGATCCAGATCAGCTGTGGCTACTGCCTTGCGTAAAAGGGAGCTGAACAAGGAGGGGGGGGAAAGGCCCGCTACGGTGGAATCCTCCTCCCTCTGGGGGACCTCATCCTCCGAAAACCCCACATCCTTTAGTTCCCCTTCCTCGAGGTCGGATGCCTCACTAGCCGTGGATGGGGAGGGAGATCTGGCTTCCCTTGCAGCCGAGGTGCTAGGGCGATCGCTCAGCCCTCTGGGGGGATCCTGGGGGGCCCTGCTCCTGGGAGCCTGTGGCTGCTGAGTTAAGCTAGAAGCCATAACCTGGGCCAACGCTCTGGCAAACATGTCTTGAAAGCTGCTGGTTAGATCAGGCAGCTGAGGCTGAAGCTCTGGTGGTTGGGAATATTCCCTGGGTTCAGGGGATAGAGGTGCTAGGCGAGGCCGGGCTGGGCTGGCTGCTCTGCGGCCAAAGGGATCCGCTCTCGAATCCAGTAGGGGAGCAGGGGAGAGAGGAGGAGAAAGAGAGCTGTGCCTTCTCAGAGATCCCCCTGGAGAGGCTGGGGATGGAGATCTGCGTACAGCCCGGACAGAGGCCCTGCGTGGGGAGCGAGATCTGGGGGGGGGGAAGGGCTGATGGTTGCCCTGTAGTCCCTGGCCGAGGCCTTGGTTGCTCTGGTTTCCCTCCTGGGGGATGGATTCCTGGGTGCCCTGGCTTTGTCCCTCCTAGATGGGGATCTGCCTCTGGGAGCAGGGGAAATTGCTCTAGAGGACCCTTCCTCTGGATCCGCACCCCCCGGGGCTCTGGGCCTAGAGTTTTTGCTCCTAGTCGCCTCTGCCATTACTCATGGTTTGTTGCTCACCCACGTGCTCCTTCTGCAGCCGGCTGAAATAAATTCCCTTCCTAGGGATAGGCTCCGCCTCTCTCTGATTGCTTGCAGGCTCTGCTGCTGCCGGCAGGCAAGGCCCTGAATTTCCCCCCGGATCACCGGCGGGACAGAGCAGAAAGGAAGCCTCTTCCGGCTTCCTACGGCCTTGTGAGTGCTTTCAGTATCGGAACACTGTTTACACACTCCCACGTGCTCCTAAAATGGCGACAATCCAAAATGGAGGCAGCTGGTGCCGTCTGGAGTCTCCTTCCTTCCTCTGGTGGAAGCCTCTTTGCAATCCTGGAAGGGTTCTGGGTTCTCCGGCTTCCCTGGGCTCCTCCAATCTTTGTCTGTAAGTTTTTCTGTGATCCTGGCCCTTCCTGGGGCCTCCACCCCCTTTGGGAGAAACAGGTGGCCCTGCAGGCTTCTAATCGCGCGCTCTGGCAAGCCGAGGCTTGATGAGCAGCTGGAGCACAGCAGAAGGCAGGTGAGGTCAATTTAAATTGAAATCCCTTGCTGAGGCTTTTCTTGAGAGTAAAAAAAAACTCCTGAATCTCGGATGGAAAGGAGAGCAGGAAAATCGTTCCAATTAGGCCGAGATTGAGGTTAAAGTGGGTAGCCACCGGACCAGCAGGAGGTTTCAGGTTTCAGGTTTCAGGTTTATTGGGATTTATATGCCGCCCTTTTCCCTGAGGGGACTCAGGGCGGCTTACAACCACGGGGGAAGGGAAGTGCAAGGTCAAAACAAACACGTTGTGAACAAAAGAAAAATAATAAAACACAACTTTCATTCAGCAATCAAACACTCGGGCGGGTAATTGGAAGCCTATCCCCAGGCCTGCTGGGAGAGCCAGATCTTGAGGGCTGCGCGGAAGGTCTGGATCGTGGTGAGGGTGCGGATCTCCATGGGGAGCTCGTTCCATAGGGTCGGGGCAGCAACAGAAAAGGCTCTCCTCCGTGTGGTCGCCAGTCGACATTGACTGGCAGATGGAATACGGAGGAGGCCCAGTCTGTGCGATCTAATTGGTCGATTCAGGGAGGTAATCGGCAGAAGGCGGTCTCTCAAGTACCCAGATCCACTACCATGGAGTGCTTTAAAGATGGTCATCATTATCCTGAAGCGCACCCGGAGACCAACAGGCAGCCAGTGCAGCTCGCGGAGGACAGGTGTAACGTGGGCGAACCGAGGTGCGCCCACTATCACTCGCGCGGCTGCATTTTGGACTAGCTGTAGTCGCCGGATGCACTTCAGGGGCAACCCCATGTAGAGCCCATTGCAGTATTCCAGTCTAGAGATCACAAGGGCTCGAGTGACTGTTGTGAGGGCCCCCCGATCTAGGTAGGGCCGCAACTGGCGGACCAGGCGAACCTGGGCAAATGCCCCCCTGGTCACAGCTGACAGCTGGTGATCAAAAGTCAGCTGTGGATCCAGGAGGACTCCTAAGTTGCGGACCCTATCTGAGGGGTGTAAAATTTGACCCCCCAGCCTAAGCGTTGGTGTATTAGCCAAATTATTGGGGGGAAAACACAACAGCCACTCGGTCTTATCCGGGTTGAGCACCAGTTTGTTAGCACTCATCCAGTCCTTAACGGCCTCCAGACCCCGGTTCATCACGTCCACCGCTTCATTGAGTTGGCACGGGGCGGACAGATACAATTGTGTATCGTCCGCATATTGATGGTATTTTATCCCGTGCCTCCGAATGATCTCGCCCAGCGGTTTCATGTATATGTTAAATAGTAGGGGGGATAGGACCGAACCCTGAGGTACTCCGCACGTTAGGGGCCTCAGGGACGATCTCTGCCCCCCCACTAACACCGACTGCGACCTGTCCGAGAGGTAGGAGGAGAACCACCGCAAAACAGTGCCTCCCACTCCCACCTCCCGCAGTCGTCGCAGAAGGATACCATGGTCGATGGTATCGAAAGCCGCTGAGAGGTCAAGGAGGACCAGGATGGACGCATAGCCTCCATCTCTGGCCCTCCAGAGATCATCGGTCAATGCGACCAAAGCGGTTTCTGTGCTGTAACCAGGTCTGAAGCCGGACTGGAAGGGGTCAAGATAGCTAGCTTCCTCCAAGGCCCGTCGAAGCTGAAAGGCCACCACCTTCTCAACAACCTTCCCGATAAAGGGAAGGTTGGAGACAGGACGAAAGTTGTTTAAGATGGCTGGATCTAACGATGGTTTCTTTAGGAGGGGTCTCACCACCGCCGTTTTGAGTACGGCGGGGAAGTGCCCCTCCCGAAGGGAGGCGGTGACAACCGCCTGGATCCAGCCATGTGTCACCTCCCTGCTGTTAGCCACCAGCCAGGAGGGACACGGGTCCAGAATACAAGTGGAGGCACTTACAGCTCGGATGGCCTTGTCCACATCCCCAGAGGCAACTTCCTGGAACTCAACCCAGAACTGATGTGGCAAATGATCCTCCTGTGTCTCAGCTGGATCTACTGCGGTGGAGTCCAAGTCCGATCGAAACCGAGCTACTTTGTCCGCCAAGAATTGAGCATAATCCTCAGCCCTACCCTGCAAGGGGTCTCCCGCATCCCTCCTATTAAGGAGGGAGCGGGTTATCCTGAACAGGGCGGCTGGGCGTGACTCGGCGGACGCAACCAAGGAAGAAATATATGATCTTTTTGCAGTTCTCAATGCTCGGACATAGTCCTTGGTGCAGGTAGTTAAGAGTGCTCGGTTTGCCTCGGACCTATCGGACCTCCACTGGTGCTCTAGGCATCTCCTCCGGCGTTTCTTCTCCCGGAGTTCCTCGGTAAACCAGGGAGCTCTCCGGGATCCACTGACCCGGAGGGGCTGTAGTGGCGCAATCCGGTCGAGAGACTCCGACGCCGCCGAGTACCAGGCGGCAGCCAGAGTCTCCGCCGAACTGTGGGCGAGGGTATCAGGAATAACCCCAAGCTCCGTCTGGAACCTCAAAGGGTCCATAAGTCGCCTGGGGCGGAACCACCTGGTCGGTTCCTCCTCCCTACGGTGGGGGTTTGGCCTCCGGAAGTCAAGCCTCAGTAGGCAATGGTCTGACCACGACAGGGGTATGATCTCATTACCCCTCAGACCAAGATCACACATCCACTGCTCCGAGAGAAATACGAGGTCGAGCATGTGACCCGCTGCATGGGTTGGGCCCCGAATTACTTGGGTCAAGCCCATGGCTGTCATGGAAGCCATGAACTCCTGCGCCCCATCAGAGCGTTCACCGAGCGATGGCAAGTTGAAATCCCCCAGAACTATAAGCCTGGGGAACTCAACCGCCAGCTCGGCTACTGACTCGAGGAGCGAGGGGAGGGATGCTGCAACGCAGTTGGGAGGCAGGTACGTTAGCAGCAAACCCACTTGACCCTTGAGGTCCAACTTTATCAGCAGAGACTCACACCCGACAAGCTCCGGAGCAGGGACCCTACGAGGTAACAGAGACTCCCGGATTACAATAGCCACACCGCCACCCCTTCCCTGGGCTCTCGGCTGATGAAGCACCTGAAATCCCTCTGGGCACATCTCTACAAGGGGGACTCCTCCTTCTGTGCCCAGCCAGGTTTCAGTAATACATGCCAGGTCTGCCCTCTCGTCAACAATTAAGTCCCGGACGAGGGGAGCTTTGTGGACCACAGACCTGGCATTTAGCGACAACAGCCTGAGACCAGGGTCCTGACTACTCGCGCCATCTGGTCTTGCGTGTGTGGCTTCCAAAGATTTCCTCAATCTCCAATAGGCAATCAAGATTAGGTTAATACCCTAATGCATTAGAATATTTGGGAAAGAACAACCAGATCCCTGCTGCGTTTATATTTTTGGATGCTGAGAAGGCCTTTGATCGAGTTAACTGGCAATTTCTGCTGAAGATATTGCAAAAAATGCAGATAGGAGATAATTTTTTACAGTCAATTAAAGCAATATACCAACAGCAAACAGCACAAATCATAGTCAATGGAAGTTTAACAGACTCTATTCAAATTGGAAAAGGTACAAGACAGGGTTGTCCTTTGTCCCCATTATTGTTTATTATAACTTTGGAAGTATTGTTGAATAAAATACGGGGCTTGGATGGTTTAAAAGGGATCAAGATTAGGCAGCAAGAATATAGAGTCCGCGCTTTTGCGGATGATTTGGTCATAATATTGGAACAACCGCAGGAATCCAGTATGGTTTTAATGAATACGATTAATCAATATGGTCAAGTGTCTGGCTTTAAAATAAACTTAGGAAAAACCAAAACATTAGCTATAAATATGAATATTAAACAAAAGGAAGAATTAGGAGTGATGCTAGGATGTGAGGTAGTTAAAAAAGTCAAATATCTAGGAGTTAACATTTTAACTTCAAATGGGAAGTTATATAAGCATAATTATGAACCACTTTGGCATAGCATACAGACAGAGATGAAAAAATGGGAGAAATTGCACTTATCTTTGCTGGGCAGGATAGCGGCAGTGAAAATGAACATTTTACCAAAATTTCTATTTCTTTTCCAAATGTTACCTATACTTAAAAAAGATGCGAACCTTTTAGAATGGCAGAAGGGTATCAACAAATTTGTGTGGGCAGGAAAGAAGCCGAGGGTAAAGATGAAAATAATGCAAGATGTACGTGAGAGAGGAGGACTGAAACTACCTAATTTAAAACTATATTATGATGCAGTGGCATTATCTGTAATTAGTGATTGGATTCATTTAACCAATGATAGAATATTGAACATTGAGGGACACGATCTGGTATTTGGTTGGCACGCTTACCTGTTATTCAACAAAAAATTGGATAAGAACTTTAAAAGTCATATTTTAAGAAATGCTTTATTGCGGGTTTGGAAGAAATACCAATATAAATCAAATGACAAGATACCCATGTGGGCAATTCCTAGACATGCAATTGAAAATATGAATACAGCACAAAAACAGGACAGATTTACTTACAGACAGCTTCTTACCTCGGAAAGGGGGGTATTACAATTAAAATCTTTAGAGGTATTAAAAGAGGAGAAGGTAGTTCAAACATGGTTCCAGTATGGGCAATTACAGGCTAGGTGGAAAATAGATCAAAAAATTGGTTTTATTCAAGTTGAGGATAATCTGTTTAAACAAATAAGAGATCAAAGCTTAATGCATATAAAGAGGATATATAATGTATTAATACAGATGGATTCGGAAACAGAATTAGTTAAAGATTGTATGATAAAATGGGCTCAAAATATTGAGGAACCAATAATGTTGGATACATGGGAAAGAATTTGGGTAAGAAATGTGAAATTTACACAAGCTCAAAATCTGAGAGAAAATTTTTACAAGATGTTCTACAGATGGCATTTAGATCCTAAAAAGTTGGCTTCTATGTATCCGAATGTACAGCCTAAATGTTGGAGGTGTGGTTCTCTCGATGCTACATATTATCATATATGGTGGACCTGCCAAAAGGTTAAGGCATTTTGGATAAAAATATGGTGGGTCATGCAAAATGTTTTTAAAAGAAGGATAAAGTTTAGTCCTCAGTTATTTTTACTAGGTATATGTACTGATTTTACAGTGGTAGAGACCAATTTGATTCTGCACCTGATAACTGCAGCAAGACTGTTGGTGGCGCAATATTGGAAGAAGGAAGACTTGCCTACAATCCAAGAATGGACATTGAAAGTAACAAACTTAGCTGAAATGGCTAAAATATCGGCATATCTCAAAGATCATTCAAATGAGAGATATAAACGAGACTGGAAAAAATGGATTGACTATATACAAAATAAATACGGGACTAAGAAATTCCAGTTAGCCTATGCTTAAGATCAGAAATGGTTTAAACTGTTAAAAGTCAGTTCAGTAAGAAGAAGCTAAGTCCAATCTAGAATGTCATTAATTTCTTTATTTCTTTTTTCTCAATAGATTTTAGACTGTGTTAGTTAAAAATCCATACCGTGTACGGGTTCTGGGAAGTCGGGGGGGGGAAGGAGGAGGGGGGATGGGGGGGTGGAGGGAGGGAGGGGTATACACAACAAAAAAAAATTGTACTTCAATGTCTTAATGATTGACAAATGATGACATATTTGTGTTTTTTTTTTTTAAAGAAAAATAAAAAAGTTCTCATAAAAAAAAAAAAAGATTAGGTTAATACCCAATGGTTACTCCTCCCACACTTTCTCTTCGGAAACTGGACGATGTATGTATTATTTGCTGCCTCTGGATTAGAAGAGAGTATAGATCACCTAACTTTGTTATCTTCTCCATAACATTTTAATGTCTGAGCAAGGAGTAGCACCTGGTTAACTTTGTTGACCAGAAGTTAAGCAGAATTGTATCTGATTAATACTTGGTTGGGAAATCCCACGGCTGCAGAAAAACACAGAAAAATCATTGTTCAATTATATAATTATCTTAGAACTATATTCTTATCTTACTATTATAACTAGGATTCAAATTTGAGGATATTTTTACCTTTCTTTAATCTTTTATTATCAGTTATGACAGTAGTATTTTTGTGAGAGGGAGGGAGGGAGGGAGGGAGGGAGGGAGGGAGGAAGGAAGGAAGGAAGGAAGGAAGGAAGGAAGGAAGGAAGGACAGAAAAAAATGTTTGAGGAAACATAAATTATGATCTCAATAGCAACTTTAACTCAAATAGTTAAAGTTAACAGTGGTTCAATATTAATTTAATATTATATAGATGTGCTCTTTCTTAGAGGATACTTGAGAAATATATCAGATTATATTATAAATTAAACTACTTCAACATAGTTTTACATTTACCACATTCTCAAGCTTCTGTTTTGTCTTCTGTGCTTCCCTGCCAAGTCCTTCCTTTTCCTGTTCAATGTCTCCTAGGACCTTAGTAGTACTTTACATTAGATATGCTCAGATATTAATTTAGGTATGTCTAGAATGAGAATATTGAAAATATGTGCCTCACACATTTAAGATCAATTTACTATGCTGTTTTTAAAATTCATATAGTATCCTTTAACAGATCGGAAATTGATCTAAAGACAAACTAAGGACAAGCAGAAATAAAATTAAATAATCCTATATTCTATATCACACCTACATACAACAGTACATAACTGAAAACAATAATAAATCTTATGGACAAATTCCAAATCAGTAGATCAAACCATTAGGTCAAACTTACAGCTCTGTAATTGAATCTCTCAATTAAACTTGGACCAAAGCAAACAAAACCACCAAGGATTATCTGGATTGGAAGGGAGAAGGTTTTTTCTTGCTTCATGATCAACCTTATTTCACAAGATGCTTTTTCTATATTTGCCCGAAGAAAATGATGTCTTCAGATGGATTTCTCCAATAGGATTTTATTTTATTTATCGAATTTATATAGCTGACCATCTCACAAAGCAAGCGGACAACTCATAACAATGAGTAAATCTATCATTATTAATAACTCATTGTTAATTATTATTATTATTATTCACAACAACAGAATTGTATCACAGCAGCCAGTTGTTTCGCCGGATTTGGCATTGATTATTAGTCGGGCCCCACCCAGGGGCCTAGGACGTCATAACGTATTTTCGTAATATGCATGCAGATCCAAGCAGTGCAGCTTTTTGCATTTGACTGATGGTGATTTTGTCAATTTTTAACTGTTTTAAATGTAATTCTAGTTCTTTTGGAATAGCACCCAGTGTGCCAATTACCACTGGAATTATCACTGCTGGTTTGTGCCATAGTCGTTGAATTTCGATTTTTAAGTCCTGGTATCTTGCGATTTTTTCATGTTCCTTCTCGGCGACCCTGCTATCACCTGGTATTGTGATGTCTATGATTGTGACCTTATTTTTCTCAACCAGTGTGATGTCTGGTGTATTATGCGCCAGTATTTTGTCTGTTTGTATACGGAAATCCCACAAGATCTTGACCATCTGATTTTCGGTGACTTTTTCAGGCTGATGTTCCCACCAGTTTGTTGCTGTTTTAATATTATAATTTTTGCACAAATTCCAATGGATCATTTGTGCTACTGAATTGTGCCGCAATTTACAATCAGTCTGCGCTATTTTTTTTACAGCAGCTGAGTATGTGATCAACAGTTTCATCAGCTTCTTTGCAAAGTCTGCATTTGGCATCATCAGAGGATTTTTCGATTTTGGCCTTGATGGCATTTGTGCGGATAGCTTGTTCTTGCGCAGCCAGGATTAGTGACTCTGTTTCTTTCTTTAATGTACCTGTTGTTAACCATAACCAAGTTTGTTCACTGTCCACTTTATCTTTTATTTTTTCCAGAAATTGGCCATGCAGTGCTTTGTTCTGCCAACTCTCCATTCTTGATTTTATCGCATCTTTTCTGTATTCTTGTTTCGTCTGTTGGGCCTTCAGTAGATTTTTGTTCTTTACTTCGATTAATAGATGTTCTTGACTTTCTTTTAAATAATCAGCCAGTGCATGTTTTTCTTCTTCAACTGTTTGCTTCACTTGTAACAATCCTCTGCCACCTGATTTTCGGGGCAGATAGAGTCTATCAGTATCACCACGTGGATGTAAACTGTAGTGCATTGTCATTAGTTTCCTGGTTTTTCGGTCCAAAAGGTCCAAATCAGCTTGTGTCCAGTTAACTATACCAGCTGTGTATCTTATCACTGGTATTGCCCAGGTATTTATGGCCTTGATTGTATTTCCACCATTCAATTTAGATTTCAAAATTTTCCTAACTCTGTTGGTGTACTCTCGCCTGACAATAGTTTTTACTTGTCCATGCTTGATGTTATCCAACTGCAGAATGCCTAAGTATTTGTAGGCTTCATTTTCTTTGCATTTAATTAATTGGCCATTGGGCATTTCAATTCCCTCACATGCAGTGATTTTTCCCCTTTTTATGGATACATTGGCGCATTTTTCCATGCCAAACTGCATTGAAATATCGGTGCTGAATACTCGGACTGTGTTTGTCAATGATTGGATTTCTATTTCTGACTTTCCATAGAGTTTCAAATCATCCATATATAGTAAATGCGAAATTTTTTCAGCTTCTTTGGCTGTTTGGTAGCCTAATTTCATTTTTTTAAAAATTACTGATAGTGGGATCATTGTGATGATGAAGAGAAGAGGTGAAAGTGAATCACCCTGGAAAATTCCTCGCTTGATATTAACCATTCCGTAGATCTCATTCCCTACCGCCAAGTCAGTTTTCCATTGTTTCATCGCCTTTTCAGTAAAGGATGTAATATTTTTGCTAATGCCAGTTGTTTCTAAGCATTTTATGATCCAACTATGTGGCAGTGAGTCAAATGCTTTTTTGTAATCAATCCAGACCATATTCAAATTTGTTTTTCTGTTCTTACAATTTTCTAATATCATTTTATCAATTAGGAGCTGATCTTTTGTGCCCCTGCTCCTTCTTTTGTTGCCTTTTTGCTCTGCTGGCAAGATGTTGTTTGTTTCCAAATAATCCATCATGTTACCTGCAATAATGCCTGTGAGTAATTTGAAGGTTGTTGGCAAGCATGTTATTGGTCTGTAGTTTTCAGGTGTTGTTCCTTTAGTTGCATCTTTCTGAATCAAGTATGTTTTTCCAGTTGTCAACCATTCATCAATTTGGCCCTTTTGTAAAATTTCATTCAGTTGTCTGGCCAATATTGCATGTAAACTGGTCAGATATTTGAGCCAGAAACCATGTAATTGGTCCTTTCCAGGTGATGTCCAATTCTTTACCTTTTTAACTCGATTTTTGACCATCTCAGTTGTTATTTCTAATACTTGCATTTGTTTGTTGCCAATGCTTTTCTCAAAGTCATGTATCCACTTTGCTTCCTTGTTGTAGTCCTTTGCATTTTCCCACAATTCTTTCCAGAATTCAACTGTGGCCTGTTTTTCTGGTTTTTCACTTTTGGTGTCACCATTCACATTAAGACTTTGATAAAAACGCCGTTGGTCTGATCAAAATTGCTGATTTTGTTTATATTGGATGATTCGTGCCTCATATCTTTCAATTTTTCTAGCTGTTGCTGTTATCTGCTGTTTTACAATCTCTACAGCTTCATTGATGTTTCTTGTATCCAATCTATATCTTCTGATTAGCCGATTTATGGTTTTGTTGTTTTTAAGCCGTTGCTCATGCATGTTCTTTAAGTTACTAGCATCTGCCCTTAATTTTTTGACTTTTTGTTCTAATTGGATTTTCCACTTTGGCTTTGATGCTTTTTCTGTTGTGTGACTAGGTACTTTGATTTTAATGCCTAGTTCATTAGTGACTATTACAGCTGCGCTGTACATTAACTG